>NC_049995.1:18995251-19118609 GCF_000003815.2 Branchiostoma floridae
GGGGCATAATTAGTAGTTTTCAAAACGGTTGATACAATAATAAGTGTTTGTATCGGATATACTTCAGTGCCAACGGTAGCTAAACCCAACATAAACACGTAATTCATGTTTCCGTGTTTAGAGTCGATGTAGCATCCCTTATCTTAACTGGAAAGTTCATCTGTGTTGGTACAAGTCATGGACTAGTTCAATAACATCCCTTATCCGTGTATCTTTTGTTATGTTCAGAAGAGCTGCCATATTTAGTAACGCCCCGGGGTGGGGTTAGAAAGTCTAAATAAACTCCGATAACTCCATAATAACTTCTGCACTTCCTTAGACCGCATAACAAAGGAACAAAACGTATTAAATGGACAAAAACGTCTCACAGAAGCCGCTCGCCCACGTGATACATTACTCTTATGTCTCCTAACAGTGGATAAAGGCACAAAAAATGTCTAAAGGTAAATCGGAGCAGAACTCGTCGAGCCCCCTCACCCACACGAGAGTCTGGTTTCTTAACTCAAGATCTTCAGACAAACAGGTAAAATCGCACGTGGGTGTCTGGGGCTGATAATATATAGCTGCAACACAATACAACATTATCGTATTAGTCTTGGATATCATGCTTTTTATACTCCAGTCACCCGGAAAGGTTTTGTTCCGGTAAAAATAACTGTTGATCAGATAAACGTACCGAGGGCGTTTTGAGCATCTCATGGTTGTTGTTAGATTATCGTATCTTGTTGGAGAGGATATAGTTTGAGTAGAGTGACACAGCAGAATGCGATGGTCGGAGCGGACCTTATAGTGGATACCATATGTGTGCCATTCATACACCACAGCTACAATGTATACGTACTGTCCTGGTTAAAGACTAACGTCGACATTTCCAAATCGGGCCCGGTCGGACTTTTTGTGGAAACGAAATGTAGAAATGTATACGTCAAAATATACACATATAATGTCCACGACTACTCTCTTTACGTCCTGTGTAGTTTTGTGTCCTTTGTGTCCTTAACTTGAAGAAGAAAAGAGCGGCGAGGAAAGCTAGGAATGGACTTGATACACATTTGTCATGACGAGGTGTGAGAGACGCTCATCCGTCGTGAACGACGGAAGGACCACGACATCATACTTTCCGTTCCCGAAAGCTGCCCGGCCGGGCCCCGGTTTGGAAACGTGACGTACGCCTGAGATTCATGTTTAGTACGGAATCAGGGGCCATACCGGCGCCCCCTCCCCCTCGGTTATGTACCGGAAATTTACTGAGAGCTCGACGCCTGAAGAACCGTAAACAAAAACATCAACATGGCGGGGTTATGGGTCGCCCAGGCCAACAACACAAACACGAACCAACCACCAACCAGGGCACAGACAGACTCGTTATGATGAAATGTAAATGTAGGTGAGAAAGTTCTTTTAGGCTTAATTTCATTCCAGGTTGAGATCGCGTGGCGCAGCGGCAGCGTGTTTGGCTCGGGACCGAGAGGTCTCGAGTTCGAACCCTGACGCGTTACCGGTCTTGTGCCCTTGGGAAAGGCACTTTACACGGCTTTTCTCACTTTACTCAGGTGAAAATGAGTACCTAGCCTCGGGTATGGTCGTCCTTCGGATAGGACGTTAAATTGAGGTCCTGTGTTTGGGGAGAGCCACGCCAGGAAGTCGGGGTAGAACACGTTTGGAAGGAAGAGTAGGAGACCGAGGGGGCGTGACATTTTACCGGACAAGATCAGTCAGGCCGGCGGAAGGACTCGCCAGACAGCCCGGAGCCCTGCCCGACACGTCCCGGTGCTACACCGTGATGGATGTCGGCGGGAACAAAGGGTATAACAGGATAAACCTGCACGCTTCTTTATATCGGTTGTGACGTATGGAATTCCGGAACTCTTCCTCCCTCCTCAAATACATCTTCAATACTACCGGGCCCGCAGCACCGCGGAGTATGGGCAGCTGCGCTGCGTTAGGCAAGGTTAAGGTTAAGGTAAAGTAAAGATTTCTGCTAACCTGCCGAAACTATAACTGGAGATGAATGGATAGATGAATGAATGAATGAATGAATGAATGAAAAATGAATGGTCTAACATCCAGATATAAAAATGAAAGGACCCTAATGTACTTTATCGACCCTCTAATCGATGGATTGGAAACCTGGTTGGGACAAACGCTGACATCAGTAGTTAAGCGTACAAACACCGTAACACGGTCAGTCATTAGGGTGGTGTTGGAGCAGAACTGATTCAGACTGGCCGATAAGCCTGTGATTTAACTGTGTCAAAAGCGAACAACATTTAGTGAAAACATGAATCCCGACAACCGTCCCGAGTGGAATAAACCATGTGAAAGTTGCTCCAGGGAATGGCTCCTCCTCGGACTCAGTAACGTATACGTATAAGAGTAAAATCCCGACAGCCGGGCTGCTCACCTGGAAAAGTCGCTCCACTCTCACCACCAACTGCTCCCTGTGCGTTCTGTGGATTTCTGTAGGGGGAAGGGAAACATGAGGAAAAGAGTTAAAACCAGTAGATATATGTGGCACTAGAACCACACATACGTCCCAAGGGATGCATAGACATACGGGGGAACGGTCACATCTACAGCATTGATTTTACATTTACTGTACTCCTCCTATTCCTGGTCCTTCCAGTTGATTTTCTTTTCGTTCCTCTCAAATATCTGATGTTATAGGGAAACGACTGGCCTGGATGCCTGGACGGACAGCAGCACAACTAACAAACAAACAAACAAACAAACAAACAAACAAGCAAACCTGTAATCGGGAAGGCCTGGACAGTCTGTATGGAGAGCAGCACAACAAACAAACAAACAAACAAACAAACAAACAAACAAACAAACAAACAAACAAACCTGTAATCGGGAAGGCCTGGACAGTCTGTACGGAGAGCAGCACAGCAAAGATGAAGGCGGGGCCCGTCATAGTGTCTTACCCGCGGGTGGGGGTCCCGGTGCAGTCTGGGAACGGTGCTGTTTACCCAGGGTAGGGGTCCCGGTGCAGTCTGGGAACGGTGCTGTTTACCCGAGGGGTGGGGAAGTTTAAGAGCGGACAGGGAACAATTTTGGGTCTTTCTGTCCTGTAAGAAAAAGGAATAGAAAGTTTAGAAGCTCTCCGCGTATTTAGTGTCCTGCTATGCTAAGAGCGGTGGTGTTTGGAAGGAGCGCTGGTTTTTAACACATTGGGGCGAAGTTCTTATGCTGGGAATTTCGTATTATAAGGTGCGCAAGCGCATCCAACCTGCGCCACCTCCCCACCAGGCCTGCTGTAGAGTGGCGTCATCGGATCAAACTTGTGATTCGTGCAGAAAAGTGGCGTTTTGACGTCAGAGCTCTGTTTTTGAAGGCACTTCACCTTTTGACAAATCTTTTACTGTAAAGGTTCATTTTATTCTTCTTTTCTTGTAAACTCAAAAGTGGCGGAAGCAAAGCCCTCCAGCGTGAGGGAAGCCTTAGCGGTCGGGCAGCGGTTCTTTCTCCTCACGTTTCTAAAATAGCAAAACAGATCGTGTATGGCTTCAGGTCTGGTTAAAGGCGAAGAGCCGATAATCTGGACATATTCGCACATAAAAACTTTGGGCTTTGTCCAGAGCTCTGCTGTCGTCACGGCGTTAACGCCGTTTCACGGCTGTCGTCACGGTCATTTTACGGCTAATTTAGCGCAATCAATCCGCGACCTTTCTGTAAGAAGGCCGTAAAAACCGACCTCACACGGAGATATGGGACCGGGGTATGTGGTTACATACGGAAAGGAGATTTAGAGATTTGCACTGTAATGGCTATTACGCCGGTTTGGGGCATGGACTACAACTTGACCTGATCAAATAGTAAGAAACATACAGAAGACTGGGAGAAATGCGGTGAATGATTTGGTGATTGTGTAGCGATCAATAAGGGGTCATCTTAATGAGTCAATCTATAAGTCTCAGTATTACCCCTTTGTACATCGCATGTGACGTTTTTACTTGCTTTGTAACGACTTCTGTGATTGGTGATGTGTTAAATGTGACGCTTGTAACGACTCCTGTGATTGGTGGTGCGTGAAATGCCGGCAGTTAATCGGGCGTGAAGGCAGGTGGCGGGAAATGCAGCTCCGAGCAGATGTGGGGTGGAGGATCGTGACCTTTTCTGGCAGAACCAGACGTCAGGCTGAATGTTACAACATCTGCTTAGAGAATACCTTATCTGTTTGCCTGATATGCCAATCCGAATTGTCAGCGTATTTGGGAGATTGAGACTTTCCATGTTCGCTATCTGCAAGGAGGTCTTTTAACCTCCTTGGTCTCTGGTTGCTGCCGTGCTCTATGGGTTCGGCACAGCAGGATGACGATATCAATCGGAAAATACTGTATTACTAAACGGGAATAAAGGATTCGACTAGCACTAGAGAAACGGAGTATTTTGATCATTTTATTATCCACAGAAAGACTCCCAATCGTCGAAATAAATGCGATATGTGAACTCTGTCCAGGCCCATCGTACGTGGAATTCTGAACAAGCGCGATGACCATTAGGCTGCGGCCTGAAATCCCGCCCTGAGGACTGCAACCCTTTCCAGTAGCACGGGGGTCAGGTGACCGACTCTACCGCCCGGACGTCGGGTCACTGACCTCTACACCAGTGACGTCACGACCCCTCCGACCGCGTCAGGCGAGGAACGTGACGTCACGAGTTCGGATTATCCTTGACCTTTCTTACAGGGGATTTTGCCTGATTTTGTCCAAACTTCTTCTCAATGAAAGTCTGAAACGTGCCACGACAGACGTCAGGGATTTCATACCTTTTAGTCCTCTTACAAAAGACCATCCAACTCACATAAAGAAGCTCAGGGATACAGAAATGAGGTATCTACCCTGCAGCTGCGGGCGTTACAACTTAGTTCGGATTCACTGTGTAAAAATGTACTACGCTGTTCTGAAAGCATTTTGTCCTGGATAACAAAGTCTTCTGTACACAGCCGACTGTTTATACATAGTTCCTTTGCTCAGAGTCATAGTCTACATAGCTATATAGATTGACTGACAGCAGTATTAGTAGTTTATAGTACTATACATAGACGACGGTTAGGTACCGTCTGTCACCATCCCCAGGGCAATTCTCTATCGCAATGAAAGTGAACAGACGGTGGCCGAAAAGTCGGCAAGAAGCACCTGGCTGTTCCACTTTCACTGCGACCTTCACTGAGTTTTGCCCTGAGGAAGTTGACAGACGGTTACCGAGACTACGGCGAGGTTTTAGCTTTAGCCCATTGATAGCTTAACGTTATCCAGGACAAAATACATTAAGAAGAACCAAGGACGTTGGAATAACATACACATTTCTACAGGTAGTTAAAAAATGCTTGTAGCACGTACATGTACGTACGAAACGCACAGCTTGGAATAGACACTCTGTTACAAACAATTTTGCTATTCAGTGAGATATAAGCCTGAAAGTATTCACTGGGACCGTCTGTCACCTTCATCAGGGCAATTCTCTATCGCAATGAACCCAACAGACGGGCACCGAAACGTCGGCTGGATAGAAACACCTGGCCGTGTCACCTTCTCTGCGAATCGCCCCGAGGAAGTTGACAGACGATCACCGAAAAGTCGGTTTGGAATAAACGCTTTGTTACAAAGAGCTTCGCTATTCAGTGATTTATAAACCTGATGAGGGCATTGTTCGTGTTTATAACGATGTTTCATTTAACAAAGCAGAAGACGGGAAAACCCGGGGTTAAAAACGTCCACGTGTGGGATTAAGGATGCCTTGACCTGACAAAATATCAATTTGTAAACATCCCGGTTTGTTTGCATTGGGCCGATTTATTGGATCTCTTATTATGAGGAGTTTATTTGCAAATTCATGCCTGAGGGCTAATTGCAAGTACATGGTAAAAACATAGGAGATGTACAAGTGACAACGAACAGTTACAAACAATATTCTACCCTAATACTAGTGTTGGTTATTTCTAAGTAGGTTGGGTTTGACTTCTATTTTGGAAGCAGAGGGAGACGTTATAGTTATTGTCCAACCAGACAACTGTGAGTTGTAACAGTCACGGGCAGCGACGCGAAGCTTTTGTCGGAGTTCACGCATAATTTAACACGGCTAAAATCGCCTCGCGCGCCTCGCGGCCTGCGGCGATGGTTATTGTGTACCTCATGCCTGTTTGGCAGGTTACTACTTATAATTACTGCCGAATCTGTCTGTAGAAAGTTAGTCCCATACCTGCCAAACAGCCGCGATGTGCACAATAATCATGCTGCAGGACGCGCACACCTGAACATCATCCCAAAAGTCGACGACAAAGTAGTGTCTAATAAAGTGCGTATTTGACTCTCTAGAATTTCATTTTAGTGCCCTTTGTGGCGGGTGAGGGGACCACACTGTCTTGTACACTCCACCTTGCCTATAGAAACGGAAAGGTAAGTGTAGTTCCAAAGCATGCCTTTTTAAGGCCGATGGGGCAGTGGGTTGTTAACCATTGGGAGGCGGAGCCCATACCTCTCTTTATAATCCCCCCCACCCACCCCACACACACACACATACATACACCGAACGTCAGGTACCCATTTTTACACCTGAGTGAAGTGAGGAAAGTCGTATAAAGTGCCTTTCCTAAGGGCACAACATATTTGGAATTTCAGGGGATACTAAGAAAGGGCCTCGGGGTTCTGGGCCAAATACCCTGACCACAACGCCAACACGACGCCAACTATGCCCAGTAACCACGTGTACCAACGTAGCCACAAATGACCCTGTGGTCCTCAGTTAGATGGATTAAAAATCTAAAACCCAAAAAATGATAAAATAGAAACACCAAAAAAAGTAGAATAGTGGGGGGGAGGGGATGGACCAAGAGTGGTGGGTGGGAGTGAGGTGCTGCGCAGAGTCGATGTGTTTTCAGAATTAGTTTGGTCTGTATCCCCCTCGGGGGATGTATCGGAAGATACGTAAAACCGGGGAGTAAGTATCCTCTCTAGGTATAGACTGGCTAAGAACAGAAGTAAGTGCTCTGACAAGTATAAAATTACTTTTTGTCAAAAAGGAGTTTTCCTTTTGCGATACAATCTGCAACTAAGACCAAGTTTCGGCAAAAGTTTACTAGTCATATGTGCATGAGTCAGCCAACTCGAATAGTCTGTAAATAGCTGTAATAACTTTTTTATGTATTTTTTATGTCCTGAAAGACTGGCTAGGTACAAATAGCACGTTAGCTAATGGAGTGAAGAAAGTATCCCAGTATTTGACTGGTCTCTGGTACAAGTCTACGCTGTAGCTATACTCCCTCACATTAGGCGAAAATAGATCGGACGACGAGTCTGCGAGATCTAAATTACGGGGAGGCATGACCCTGGCGGCATCATGGTCATGCCTCCTCGTAATTTAGAGCTCGTCTAAATTCTCGATCCGATCGATTTTCGCCTAATGTGAGGGGGTATTATGAAATCTTGTTGGGAATTCTTCAAAAGATCGCTACAAAAACCGTCGGTGTGGCGTTGGGATTAATATGGCCCAGAAACCAAAGGTCCTGGGTTCCAACCCCCTGACATGTCCCGCTGACGTTGTGCCCTTGGGACAAGTACTTCACATGACCTTCCTTACTTCACTTCGGTTAGGGTCGTCCCTCGGATAGGACGTTAAACCGAGGTCCCGTGTTTGAGGAGAGACACACCTCGAGCATTACAGAACCCACCACACTTATCGAAAAGAGTAGAAGTCCTTCACAGTGTGAGTGGATCAAATAAATCTCTCCGGATATGCAGCTTGTACTGTTCAGTACAAACCTGGTGTGTTACGCCATGAGGAGGTTTACTGGGTATGCAAAACAAACAAACAAATAAAGTATCGAAGAGGTCACCAGTACAGGTTTGACAGTAGTCTACGTCTCATTGGGCGTTCTTGAAAGATACAGTAACTAACGCAACATCGCACGCCACTCTGTAAAGCTATCATCTCTATTTACCTGTAATCTAATGAGGCAAAAAGCCGTTTTGTCTCGCGGCTGTTATTAACGTGCTACTGTGACACCGGGGGGACGGTATTTAACGTGCGCCACATGCTACTGTGACACCGGGGGGACGGTATTTAACGTGCGCCACATACTACTGTGACACCGGGGGGACGGTATTTAACGTGCGCCACATGCCAGTGTGGCAGGTGACGAGTTCTAATGAGACATAATTTCTACTGTAACATTTTGGATAAAAGCAAACACTCAGGTCAGAGAGCAGCGCGAATTTAGTTTGCCTGACTGGAAACACTTTTCAACTCAGCTCACCCGAGCAGAAACTGGGAGGCTGTTTTTATCATACAAACATACCAGATTTGTAACGAACACTGAGAACTGTAAAAACTGCACTTCCGGACATATTTAACTGGTCTAGTCCTGATATATAGACACAGTGCATAACGTAAGGCAATACGTCGTTTATGTGCCTGATTGGAGACACTCTTTCACTCAGCTCGTTCAAGCAGAAACTGGGAAACTGTTTTTATCGAGCAAGACTATAAAGATAGCCTGAATTCTTCCGTTAAAACTTTATCCGGCAGGAAGTTAGAGAGACAAAACTACAGTTTCGCCTGTAAAAGGAAGAGTACCATTTGTCCTAGACATTTGCAGTCGGACTTCTATCGAGGTTTTTACATAATAAATTAAGTCTGTTCGCGTTCTGACCTTTCCGTCGGAGGACTGTCCCGACTCATACAGCACCTCAGTGCGAATATCAATGCTGTATAGAGTCTACGTGAAGATTGTACTAGAGTTGTGTAACTAGCTTGTGGTCTTGTACAACTCGTCATACATATAATAATCGTTATACAATAAACTTTGACTTGATTAATTTCTGTAGTAGGGTCTGAAGGTGTGAAAATTGTTGGTATTTCTATGAAAGTTAGTCTCTACCTACTCTAACTATTCGGGAAATAGCTAGATAGGAAACACAATTTTCCAGGGGAGGTCGGCCATCGCAGAGTAAACATTTGCCTCGTTCCTTTTTTTGCCGAAGTCTACCTGCATAGGCGTTATGGAGGCTAGGGTTAAAATTGTTAAGTTCTTGGTACGTTCAGAAACGTCGCCCTGACCGAGGAATGTGCCGGCATAACTGCCGGAGTGGCTCGGGGCGGGGACGGGGGCCGGCCGCCGGCGGGGCGCAGGTGTGCCCGGGGACAGCGAGGGAACGGCACCGACTCACCTGGGCAGGTGCGGCGCGATCTCACACGCTTGTGGGATCCCGGGATCTCAGATCCGAGATTCTAGCCTGGATCTGCAGACGGTTTGGCTGGGAGTTGACGCTACAGACGCTACTCTTGGCTTCAGGTGTGCGTGTGACGTCTTACATGTGCACAGAACAATCTTTAAGGAACTATCACCACTCACCTGAAGTACTGTCGGCTTCTTAAGATCCGGGAATGTCTCCAGGTGTCTTAGATCCAGGATTACGTTGCGCGGATTTTGGGTGGATCCGGATCGCAACAGGACGTGGTTTGGTACTTGTGTGTTGGGAGTGCGCGTTGCCTGGCGGGTTCCGCTGGCAGTTGTGCCGACCCGAGCGTGTGCAGTAGGTGTGTCCACGTGCAGCCACGCGAACAGCGCCCCCGGGCGGGCAGGCGGGAATTACACCGCTGGTGCACGTCACCGCGGCACAAAAACAGCGCCCCGGGCGGGCAGGCGGGAATTACATTGCTGGTGCACGTCACTGCGGCACAAAAACAGCGCCCCCGGGCGGGCACCATGGAATTACACCACTGGTGCACGTCACTGCAGCACAAAAACAGCGACCCCGGGCGGGCAGGCGGGAATTACACCACTGGTGCACGTCACCGCGGCACAAAAACAGCGCCACAGGCGGGCGGGCGGGAATTACACCACTGGTGCACGTCACCGCGGCACAAAAACAGCGCCCCAGGCGGGCAGAAGGGAATTACACCACTGGTGCACGTCACCGCGGCACAAAAACAGCGCCCCCGGGCGGGCAGAAGGGAATTACACCACTGGTGGACGTCTGCTGGTCACATTTCTGCTGGTCACATTTCTGCTGGTCACATGTCTGCTGGTCACATTTCTGCTGGTCACATGTCTGCTGGTCACAGTTCTGCTGTTCACATTTCTGCTGGTCACATCTGCTGGTCACATCTGCTGGTCACATGTCTGCTGGTCACATGTCTGCTGGTCACATGTCTGCTGGTCACATCTGCTGGTCACATCTGCTGTGATCACATTTCTGCTGGTCACATCTGCTGGTCACATGTCTGCTGGTCACATGTCTGCTGGTCACATTTCTGCTGGTCACATTTCTGCTGGTCACATCTGCTGGACACATGTCTGCTGGTCACATGTCTGCTGGTCAAATCTGCTGGTCTCATGTCTGCTGGTCACATCTGCTGGTGGCATTTCTGCTGGTCACATCTCTGCTGGTCACATCTGCTGGTCACATCTGCTGGTCACATGTCTGCTGGTCACATCTGCTGGTCACATGTCTGCTGGTCACATTTCTGCTGGTCACATCTGCTGGTCACATGTCTGCTGGCCACATCTGCTGGTCACATGTCTGCTGGTCACATTTCTGCTGGTCACATCTGCTGGTCACATGTCTGCTGGTCACATCTCTGCTGGCCACATCTGCTGGTCACATCTGCTGGTGGCATTTCTGCTGGTCACATCTCTGCTGGTCACATCTGCTGGTCACATCTGCTGGTCACATGTCTGCTGGTCACATCTGCTGGTCACATGTCTGCTGGTCACATTTCTGCTGGTCACATCTGCTGGTCACATGTCTGCTGGTCACATCTCTGCTGGCCACATCTGCTGGTCACATCTGCTGGTCACATGTCTGCTGGTCACATGTCTGCTGGTCACATGTCTGCTGGTCACATGTCTGCTGGTCACATGTCTGCTGGTCACATTTCTGCTGGTCACATCTGCTGGTCACATCTGCTGGTCATATTTCTGCTGGTCACATTTCTGCTGGTCACATGTCTGCTGGTCACATGTCTGCTGGTCACATGTCTGCTGGTCACATTTCTGCTGGTCACATGTCTGCTGGTCACATCTGCTGATCACATTTCTGCTGGTCACATCTGCTGGTCACATCTGCTGGCCACATTTCTGCTGGTCACATTTCTGCTGGTCACATGTCTGCTGGTCACATGTCTGCTGGTCACATGTCTGCTGGTCACATGTCTGCTGGTCACATGTCTGCTGGTCACATGTCTGCTGGTCACATTTCTGCTGGTCACATCTGCTGGTCACATCTGCTGGTCATATTTCTGCTGGTCACATTTCTGCTGGTCACATGTCTGCTGGACACATGTCTGCTGGTCACATCTGCTGGTCACATCAGCTGGTCACATGTCTGCTGGTCACATCAGCTGGTTACATTTCTGCTGATCACATATCTGCTGGTCACATGTCTACTGGTCACATTTCTGCTGGTCACATGTCTGCTGGCCACATCTGCTGGTCACATCTGCTGGTCACATCTGCTGGTCACATGTCTGCTGGTCACATTTCTGCAGGTCACATGTCTGCTGGTCACATGTCTGCTGGTCACATCTGCTGGTCACATTTCTGCTGGTCACATCTGCTGGTCACATTTCTGCTGGTCACATTTCAGCTGGTCACATGTCTGATGGTCACATCTGCCGGTCACATGTCTGCTGGTCACATCTGCTGGTCACATGTCTGCTGGTCACATGTCTGCTGGTCACATGTCTGCTGGTCACATTTTTGCTGGTCACATGTCTGCTGGTCACATTTCTGCAGGTCACATGTCTGCTGGTCACATGTCTGCTGGTCACATCTGCTGGTCACATTTCTGCTGGTCACATCTGCTGGTCACATGTCTGCTGGTCACATGTCTGCTGGTCACATCTGCTGGTCACATCTGCTGGTCACATGTCTGCTGGTCACATCTGCTGGTCACATGTCTGCTGGTCACATGTCTGCTGGTCACATGTCTGCTGGTCACATTTTTGCTGGTCACATGTCTGCTGGTCACATGTCTGCTGGTCACATGTTTGCTGGTCACATCTGCTGGTCACATCTGCTGGTCATATTTCTGCTGGTCATATTTCTGCTGGTCACATCTGCTGGTCACATCTGCTGGTCACATCTGCTGGTCACATGTCTGCTGGTCACATCTGCTGGTCACATGTCTGCTGGTCACATCTGCTGGTCACATCTGCTGGTCACATGTCTGCTGGTCACATCTGCTGGTCACATCTGCTGGTCACATCTGCTGGTCACATGTCTGCTGGTCACATCTGCTGGTCACATGTCTGCTGGTCACATGTCTGCTGGTCACATTTCTGCTGGTCACATCTGCTGGTCACATCTGCTGGTCACATTTCTGCTGGTCACATCTGCTGGTCACATCTGCTGGTCACATGTCTGCTGGTCACATCTGCTGGTCACATCTGCTGGTCACATGTCTGCTGTTCACATTTCTGCTGCTCACTTTTCTGCTGCTCACTTTTCTGCTGCTCACATTTCTCATCCATTAAGCACTACGCGGCAGGACCCGGGTCTACTCTTGTCCTCCGGGTTATAATCACCATCTACAAACTCGCATTTCTACTTACAGCACCTCTCAAGACGTCTCGACTTCACGTCTTACAGCAATAAGGATGTCTTGGATCGTCTTAGAACGATATTAACGTCTTAAAACAGTAAGAATGTATTGTCGCCGGGGTTTTACCCATTGTCCGCCCCCCCTCCTATTAGACGGCGATCGCACTGTGACCTAAATGGGACCTTTAAAAATATATATGTATGAAAAAAGACTCCCCGCCCCCCAAAAAACACAAAAAAAAAGCCATGAAATTCGTAATGAGTTCAACTGCTGAACACCTTTCCGTGCGTCAGGTGTAAGAACAGAACCGCTGAACACCTTTCCGTGCGCCAGGTGTAAGAACAGAACCGCTGAACGCCTTTCCCTGCGTCAGGTGTAAGAACAGAACCGCTGAACACCTTTCCGTGCGCCAGGTGTAAGAACAGAACCGCTGAACGCCTTTCCGTGCGCCAGGTGTAACAACAGAACCGCTGAACACCTTTCCGTGCGTCAGGTGTAAGAACAGAACCGCTGAACACCTTTCCTTGCGTCAGGTGTAAGTACAGAACCGCTGAACGCCTTTCCGTGCGTCAGGTGTAAGAACAGAACCGCTGAACACCTTTCCTTGCGTCAGGTGTAACAACAGAACCGCTGAACACCTTTCCGTGCGTCAGGTGTAAGAACAGAACCGCTGAACACCTTTCCGTGCGCCAGGTGTAAATCACAGCCACAGCAGTCGTGTGCCTCCTGCCCTTTCGGCTACATTCCTGTGCTGATGTCACCTGTGCGCTCACCTGAACACATCTGCCCCGGGCTACCTGCCGAGGCCAGGTGTTGTCATGACGTCACGGGGACAGGTAAAACTCGCCTCTTAAGTTGTTACAATTATCTAGTCCGGCATATTTCAGTAGAATCTTTCCGGATGTTGTCATATTTACTGACATCTTTCCGGGGTAGAATGTCTTACGGACATATAGAGCAGTTCTGAACCCTCCGCTAGGGGGCGTGACAGTCCTACTGTGTATAGCATATAACCTACGTGTAGTTTTTACTAGGTTAATGCAAGTATTCTGATATAACGCCTTGGTCTATATTGTACATTTTCTTTTAATATTGCATAGCCTACTGCATACTCAGTTGCCTTATATGTACAACGTTCATCACTTTGTCTTTAATACCTTTCACTTGTTCTGCAGTGAACTTTGACTTTACAAAACGGCTGGCCTGTTTGTTGACAAAGCAGTTTGCATGTCATCTCGCCTGTGAGCCCGTGCCTGGCGGGATTTAGTAATTTTTACCAGCTAACTTGTAGGTGCCGTTTATCTGGCCTGCTTGTCCGTAAGTGACAGGTCTGATTCTCGGCTCGCACGCGACTCAAGGATCCACGGATGGACGCAGCTGTGACGTCATGGCCAAGCAGATGTGGGGCCGGGGAAGAAGACCATGACGCTTTTAGGTGTTTTTTTTTTCTGACAACCCAAGAAAAGGATCAACCAATAAAAGCTACAACCCACTCCCCCATCTTAAAATTGTAACACTATGCTGCGCTGTAACAAAATGCGCCACCTAGCAGCGCTAGTAGGTACTGCATACTGCAATAAGGAGCCCTGAAACATGTCACCCCCTGGCGACACTCTGGTGTACAGCAGGCAGAAGAAAACGTCATGGCCCTTACGTCTCTCACAGGACAAAAAGTACCGGCAGCATGTTACCTTTTCAGTGGGCGGACTTTTCTGGCCAACTCATTTCTTGCAGAATTATGTTTGGTGGAAGCTAATACAGTAGTAGCGGCCAAAGGAACTCTTTCTTTTTATCGTTTTCAATGACTGGCGGCCATCTTGGACCCAAGCATCCCACCAACATGGCGGCCATCTTGGACCCAAGCATCCCACCAACATGGCGGCCATCTTGGACCCATGCACCCCACCAACATGGCGGCCATCTTGGACCCGTGCATCCCACCAACATGGCGGCCATCTTGGACCCATGCATCCCACCAACATGGCGGCCATCTTGGACCCGTGCATCCCACCAACATGGCGGCCATCTTGGACCCGTGCATCCCACCAACATGGCGGCCATCTTGGACCCATGCAACCCACCAACATGGCGGCCATCTTGGACCCATGCACCCCACCAACATGGCGGCCATTGATAACTTCAGATGCAGTCTACCTGGAACAGTTGTGTCCTTACACGAACCTGTCTTCTGTAAAAACCGCTACCAAGAAAAAAACAACACAACATCAAACACACATTTACCTGTCTGAGATCATTTTTACTGAACAACAGAGTCGGCAGCAGTGGGGTTTACATGACAGTGATGGTCACATATCACTCATATGTTGTTCATGTGATGTTCACATGTTGCTAACATGTTGTTCACATGTCATTCACAAGTTGTCCATGTGATGCTCAAATTTTGTCCATGTGATGCTCAAATTTTGTCCATGTAATGTCCACATGTTGTCCATGTGATGTCCACATGTTGTCCATGTGATGTTAACATGTTGTCCATGTGACGCTCACATGTTGTCCACATGACGCTCACATGTTGTCCATGTGACGCTCACATGTTGTCCACATGACGTTCACATGTTGTCCATGTGATGTTCACATGTTGTCCACATGACGTCCATATGTTGTCCATGTGATGTCCACATGTCGTCCACATGTTGTCCATGTGACGTCCACATGTTGTCTGGTGAAGTTTGGATTATTACACGACTGTGTCACCATCATTGAGGGACTATCTACTTCCATCGTCCATTCTGACATTGTCAACAGAATTTGTACATACATTATCTAGTCTAAGATATCTATAACAGGCTTTAAGCTAGAGTAACTCTGAGGTTGGCATTTTGAGGCTTTGGCAGTAAATATTTCACTATCTCCAGGCTGGTCTGTACAGACCTGGTAATCTGAGAGGTTTGAATTTCAGTCCTTGATCCGAGCGCATTTCTGGCGCGCGACGTAAAAACAACGGCAGAAATGTTGCACATGAAGCGCCCGGTTACGGGCTGGGCCCCGCCCGGACACGGGCCGGAACCACACAGGGCGGAAATTATGGGACAAAATTCATTCATTTCATTTCGTATCATATCATATCATATATCATGTCATATCTCTGTACAGTGTATTTCCACAAGTGCAGACCCGAGGCGCTGCAGAATGCACAGGACACGGCCCAAATACTTACAAATCAGCTTCTTACAAGTTCATACAGAAGGATCACTGAACAAAGTCTTTGTACAGAAGTTCTCGCTTTCTGCGGCAGACACCCTCCCATGGTAACCATGACGACACCCCTGGTTACCATGGTGATCAGAATCTGCCGTCCCGATCGTGGTACTTGGGCGAGGTGTTGCGCAGCCCCTCGGATTTAGTAAAGTCGATGCTGGCGTACGGATTCTCGTCAGCCTTGTCCTCCGAACTCACGCTGCTGCGCGGCGAGCGCGTTGCCTTGGCGACGGGGTTGTCGTCGCCGGCGGCGCCCTCGCCCTCGTCGGAGGGCAGGTCCAGCGAGATGTAGTTGAGTTCCTTCTCGCTGCTGACGGACGAGTGCCGCGAGCCCGGCTGGGAAGACTGGGTCAGCCCGCCGCCCTGACGCGACCCCAGTGAAACGTTCTCGTACGAACTGCCTGACACCGGGCTGGCGCCGGTTACCGCGGTTACTGGGCTGGCACCGGCTGCAGTTTCCACGGTTACGGGGCTGGCGCCGCCCTCCGGACTCTCCTTCGAGTTCTTCACCACGGAGATGTCCGCGGACGTGCTGAACACCGGGGAGTGTCGGATTACCCCTTGAGACGACAGCCCCTCGTCCTCGCTGGTCAGGCTGTCCTGCTTCAGCAGCCCCGGAGACTTTCCCGCGCCCTTCTCCGGACGCTCCGCGATGCTCACCGGCGCCATCAGCGAGTAATCGCTCACGTGGATCTTTGGCGAGGGCTTCTCCGACGGATATGTCAAGTTCATGTACTCGGAGCCGTCCCCTTCTGAGCCCGGCCCGTCCGCGCCCTTGGTACTGTAATCGATATTGACGTACTCGCCCGGGCTGCGCGGCCGGCCAGATTCCTCACCCGAATAGATCCCGGACTCAGATGTCGACGTTTTCCCGTCAGCCGCGGAGGTTCGCGACTCGTCTGAGGACGCGACCCCGCCGTCACCCGATATGTAGTCCATGACCGCGTAGCCGTCGTTGGGTGCGGCGGTGGGCGTCACGTTGATGTACTCGTGCTGATTGGTCAGCCTGAGCGTGGTTGGACGGTTGGTTCCCCCCGGCGATGACGATAGATGGTGCTCTGCGGGGAGAGACGACGATAACCGCTCCGACGCCGACAGCCGCTCCGAGCCCTTCGCGCCGAAGTCCATGGCCATGTAGTTGTCGTCCTGGGTCGTTTGTCCGGTTCTGCGAGCGGTTTCTGTGCCGGTTCTGCGCGGCTGCATCTCCATGTGAACGTAGCCGTCCGTAGCCTCCATCTGACCCTTCTCGATTACGGCAGCCGGCGGGGACGATTCCGCGGACGGGGAGTACACGATATACGTGTCTGGAACTGAACAGAAAGGTACGTGTTATCGTACTTATCAATCACATGCAATAGCTCTACACATACAATAGCTCCACACATACAATAGCTCCACACATACAATAGCTCCACACATACAAGAGCTCTACACATACAATAGCTCCACACATACAATAGCTCCACACATACCGGACACATACAAGAGCTCTACACATACAATAGCTCCACACATACAAGAGCTCTACACATACAAGAGCTCTACACATACAAGAGCTCTACACATACAATAGCTCCACACATGCAATAGCTCCACACATGCAATAGCTCGACACGTACAGTAGCTCTACACCTACAATAGCTCTACATCTACAATAGCTCTACACGTACAATAGCTCTACACGTACAATAGCTCTACACATACAATACCTCTACACATACAATAGCTCTACATATACAAGAGCTCTACACGATGTACGTGTCTGGAACTGAACAGGAATGTTCACGTTATGATCATTGTACTTATCTGTAACTCAATCAACCACATACAATAGCTCTATAGGCTAGAGCTGAAGGAAGTTTAGCACAAACACCTGACATCGTCAGTTCCTGTGCACAAACTAACATCATCAGTTCCCGTGCACAAACACTGTTCATGGGTAAACTTACATCACCAGTTCTGTGCACAGACAAACTTTCATCAGTAAAACTACATCATCAGTTCCTATGCACAAAACTAAATTTGAATCTAAAAATTTCTGGCAAGACAACAATTTTGAGTAATAAAAGGAAGCAGGTGTTTGGATTGTGAATGTTTTTATTGTAACTCCAAGCAGAAGAGGAAAACCTTACTTGAAGTGTTTGGCAGTGCCTGTGCCACTGGAGACATGCTCATATAGGATGAGTCATCGTTGTTGTTGTTGTTCTGTCTGTTATCCGGTCTCTGATTGGCCCAGATCTGCATGTACTCCGCGTGGTCAGGTGACCGGCTTCCCGGTGACATCGTCACGTACGGGTCGCCGTTGGCTGGGCGACGGGTGACTATCTGTCGTGGCGCCGAAACACTCGAAGGGCTCATGCTCATGTAGGACTCGTCCACTGGAGAGGGGGAGAGAAAAACACATGGTGATCACAAGAGTCACATGGTAATCACATGATGGGCTCATGGTGATCACATGATAGTCACATGATGGACTCATGCTCAAGTAGGACTGGTCCACTGCAGGAAAAATATAAGGGCACTTTTTTTCAAAAACATGTGTTAAACAGGCCTATGAGTTTAGGTTCATCTGAAACAACCAGAGGGGTGAGTAGAACAGAAAGAAACAACATGCCGACACCTGGGATCGAACCCGGGCCGGCAGATTACAAATCCAACGTGCATATCGTTCGGCCAAAAGGCTTAAGCCGTTAGGCGTCTTCGGTTTAGCAGTCCTTGAACACCACTGTTACACTAAGCTCACTGTCCTGCACAAATATCTGAGAGGCTAAGTTGGAAAAGTGACAATCTAACTGCGGTTCGTACGTCTCATGTCGGTTGTCGTGGGCGGGGTCCCCGGCGACATCGGCATGTACCCGTCCTCCAGCCGCGAGCTCAGCGTCGTGGGGCTCCCGCGCCCGATCCCGCCCGACATCGGCATGTACGACCCCTCCTGGGGTGTGGAGCGGGTCGGGTAACCCACGTCCTGGGGCGCCGACCGCGTGGGGTAGCCACCTGGGGACACAGGAAGGGTTAGTGGCACATGGTGGTCACATTATAGCCAAATTGGTCCTTACAAAAAAAGAGGAATTGTAAGCTTTTGTGCTTGCTCAGATTTAATGCACTGGTGGAATTCTGCTGTGGACGTCTGTGGATTGCAGTTTTTAAAGTCACATTTTTAAACCTTTCCTGGCCACCCCCTGCTTACCCCCCTCGCTACTTACACCCCCCCCCTTACCTGGGAATGCAGGAGCCATGGGCACGTAGCCACCCCCCTGGCTACACCCCCCGCCTTGGTTACAGCCCCCCTTACCTGGGAATGCAGGTGCCATAGGAACATATCCGTCCCCCCCACCTTCCTCTCGGATGGGCGTGTGGCTGGGGGAGTCTGGGGTCAGGCTTCGGCCGGAGGGGACGTACCGCCTGCAACAACAACACGAATATGAATGAATACAAGAGACTACAGTACACTTTACCTGTCCGTCTGTACATGAATCATAAATCGCCTACCCTGACCCCACAACACAAGCTTATACGTGTCAGTTGTAGTCCTTCTAGAGTTGCTGTCTTTCAGAGTCTCAAACAAAACCTGCTCTTGCATTTATAAAAAAAAGCTGCTAGGGGGCAGAAATCAATAAAACTTACTGCAAATAGTGATCGCTGGAGGCTGGGCTGGAGTCATACTCATCCATGGAGACCATTGTTGATACTTACTGTTGGTACTTACTGTTGGTACTTACTGTAGGTACTTACTGTTGGTACTTACTGTGGGTACTTACTGTAGGTAGTGATGGTACTTACTGTAGGTAGTGATGGTACTTACTGTAGGTAGTGAGGGTACTTACTGTAGGTACTTAGGGTACTTACTGTAGGTAGTGAGGGTACTTACTGTAGGTAGTGGGTGTACTTACTGTAGGTAGTGAGGGTACTTACTGTAGGTAGTGGGTGTACTTACTGTAGGTAGTGAGGGTACTTACTGTAGGTAGTGAGGGTACTTACTGTAGGTAGTGAGGGTACTTACTGTAGGTAGTGAGGGTACTTACTGTAGGTAGTGATCGCTGGAGGCTGGACTTGAGTCATACTCGTCCATGGAGACCGTACTCCCGTCGCTGGTGTACTCCATCAGGCCCCGGCTGATCGGCAGTGGGTGGGCGTACTGGTCCGACGCGAAGCCTGTCGGGCTGGGGCTGCACGGAAACAAACATGGTAAACAATCATTGTAAACAAACATGGTAAACAAACAGGTGGGTAAACACACGATAGTACATATTATGGTGAAGAAACACTGTTCGTAGAAGATGATGAAAACCTAAACAGACAAAATCGTCTCCTCCCAATGTTTACAGTTTTTAGATTGTCTAGTGGTCTCCCCCCAGAGGTTCCTTACCTAAGTGGTCTCCCCCCGGTGTTAGCTTCCCTGAGTGGTCTCCCCCCGGTGTTTGCTTACCGAAGTGGTTTCCCCCCGATGTTTGCATACGGAAATGGTCTCCCCGATGTTTGCTTACTGAAGTGGTCTCCCCCCAATGTTTGCTTACCGAAGTGGTCTCCCCCCGATGTTTGCTTACCAAAGTGGTCTCCCCCGATGTTTGCTTACCAAAGTGGTCTCCCCCAGGTGTTTGCTTACCAAAGTGGTCTCCCCCCGATGTTTGCTTACCTAAGCAGTCTCCCCCAGGTGTTTTCTTACCGATGTGGTCTCCCCCGATGTTTGCTTACCGAAGTGGTCTCCCCCGGTGTTTGCATACAGAAGTGGTCTCCCCCCGGTGTTTGCTTACCAAAGTGGTCTCCCCCGATGTTTGCTTACTGAAATGGTCTCCCCAGGTGTTTGCTTACCAAAGTGGTCTCCCCCGCTGTTTGCTTACAGAAGTGGTCTCCCCCCGGTGTTTGCTTACCAAAGTGGTCTCCCCCGATGTTTGCTTACTGAAATGGTCTCCCCCCGGTGTTTGCTTACCTAAGCGGTCTCCCCCCAATGTTTGCTTACCTAAGCGGTCTCCCCCCCGGTGTTTGTTTACCTAAGCGGTCTCCCCCCAGAGTTACTTACCTGAGCAGTCTCCCCCCGATGTTTGCTTACTGAAATGGTCTCCCCCCGGTGTTTGCTTACCTAAGCGGTCTCCCCCCAATGTTTGCTTACCTAAGCGGTCTCCCCCCGGTGTTTGTTTACCTAAGCGGTCTCCCCCCAGAGTTACTTACCTGAGCAGTCTCCCCCCGATGTTTGCTTACTGAAATGGTCTCCCCCCGGTGTTTGCTTACCTAAGCGGTCTCCCCCCAATGTTTGCTTACCTAAGCGGTCTCTCCCGGTGTTTGCTTACCTAAGCGGTCTCCCCCCAGAGTTGCTTACCTAAGCGGTCTCCCCCCAGAGTTGCTTACTTAAGCGGTCTCCCCCCAGAGTTGCTTACCTAAGCGGTCTCCCCCCAATGTTTGCTTACCTAAGCGGTCTCCCCCCGATGTTTGCTTACCTGAGCGGGCTGCCTGAGATGGGGGACTGTGAGAGGGAGCCCGCGGCCGACACGGAGCGGTTGAACATGCCGTGGGACCCGATGACGGACCGCGGGCTGCTCCGCTGGTGGATCGCTGATAACCGTGTCCGATTTCTGCTGGGGCTGCAGAGGGAAAACAGAGTTTGTCATCGCTGGAGTCTTCCTGCTGCTAGTAAACAAACACTAGTGGTTCCATGTTGCTTGTGTAGTTACCAAAAATAAAATTTGTCCTGTGGAATTAGTTAAAGTTTTCCTGTGTCGATAAAGATGTTGTGACTGAAAGTGAAAGTTCTTTATCAGACAGAATGACAGTGAAAGTTTTTGTACAAGTGAAAGTGGTGATGTGCAGTTAGTGAAAGCTGTTCAGTGTAGTCAAAGCGAAAATTGTTAACCAGACAGGACTGTTGAAAGTCAAAGTTGTTTACCTGACATGAATGTTGAAAGTAAGAGTTGTTTACCTGTCAGGACTGTTGAAAGTGAAAGTTGTTTACCTGACAGAACTGTTAATAGTGAAAGTTGTTTATCTGACAGGACCATTGAAAGTGAAAGTTGTTTACCTGACAGGACTGTAGAAAATGAAAGGTAGAGTTGTTTACTAGACATGACTGTTGAAAGTGAAAGTTGTTTACCTGACATGAATGTTGAAAGTAAAAGTTGTTAACTGGACAGGACTGTTGAAAGTGAAAGTTGTTTACCTGACGGGACTGTTGAAAGCGAAAGTTGTTTACCTGACAGAACCATTGAAAATGAAAGTTGTTTACCTGACAGAACCATTGAAAGTGAAAGTTGTTTACCTGAAAGATCTGATGAAAGTGACAGTTTTTTACCTGACAAGACTGTTGAAAGTGAAAGTTGTTTACCTGACATAACTGTACAAAGTGAAAGTTGTTTACCTGACATAACTTTTGAAAGTGAAAGTTGTTTACCTGACAGGACTGTTGAAAGTGAAAGTTGTTTACCTGACATAACTGTACAAAGTGAAAGTTGTTTACCTGACATAACTGTTGAAAGTGAAAGTTGTTTACCTGACAGATCTGATGAAAGTGAGAGTTGTTTACCTGACAGGACTGTTGGTCTTCATCTCGCCCTCGCTGGTGGTGCGGTACCTGGCGCCGCCTCTCCCCGGGGCGGTGGGGAGGGAGTCGCAGCGCATGCGGCTGCGGGTGGGGAGGGTGTGGCTCAGCGCCATGGTGGGGACGGTCCCGGTCATGCGCCGCCCCGCGGGAACCGGCAGCGGGTTGGACGAACCGGAGCTGCGGCTGCGCGGCCGGAACTCGTCGTCTGAACTGATGGCTTTCATCGAGCTGCGGGAGAGAACAAACAATGTTAGGATGCTGCAGTGCTGTATTAGTTTCAACTCTGACCCTCACTAACTCAAGTGCTCATGTTCACCCCTCTCTGACCTGAAGATGGCCTTATAGATGTTCACCTCTAACCTCTGACCTGTACTGAGATGAGGATGGCCTCGTGCCTGTTCACCTCTAACTCCTGACCTGTACTGACCTGAGGAAGGCCTCAAGCATGTTCACCTCTGACCCCTGACCTGTACTGACCTGAGGGTGGCCTCGTGCATGTTCACCTCTGACCCCTGACCTGTACTGACCTGAGGATGGCCTCGTGCATGTTCACCTCTAACCCCTGACCTGTACTGACCTGAGGATGGCCTCGTGCATGTTCACCTCTAACCCCTGACCTGTACTAACCTGAGGATGGCCTCAAGCATGTTCACCTCTAACCCCTGACCTGTACTGACCTGAGGATGGCCTCGTGCATGTTCTGTGCGACCAGCGTGTCCTCGACCTGCATCCAGAGTTCACCGGCGCCAGTCACCGCCGAGCGGCCGACTTCCATCAGGAAAAAACTTTCCACGTGGCCACACCGCCGGATCTGGGTTAACTGGAACAAAAAAACACAACAGGGTTATTCCTGGGGTACACAACACATGGCCACACAACAGACTAACTTCTGCTGGCTAACACAACACATGGCCACACAACAGACTAACTTCTCCCTGGCTAACACAACGCATGGCAGATTTGGGTTAGCTAGAATATAATGCACAACCAGTTGCTTTATCTCTGGTTACCAGACACGATGACACTATTTCAAACTCCTCTCCATACATCAAGTTCGGCTGTCAGTACAAGAACCCCAGTCTCACCTGGAAGTCCATAGCACTATTACCATATCCTAAAATGGCCTATTTCAAACTCCCCTCCCTACATCAATGAAAGCTGTCAGTATAAGAGCCCCAGTCCCACCTGGAAGTCCATAGCCGGTTCCTCAGAGTTCATCTTGAGCAGAGTGATGCTGTTGGCTGTGAGACAGAGGCGGTACTGCCCAGTCAGGTTCTTGGAGCTGCCCAGGCCTTTTGGCTTCAGCGTCACCTGCCACACATGTTCTGGGGAACAGGAGAATGCTGGTTACTATGTGTTCTATAGAGCAGAATTTAAATTTCTATTTGCTGATCAACCTCTCTTGTGACCCTGATGTTTGTTTGTTTGTTTGTTTACAACTCACCAAAGTTTTGTTTACTGATGAAGCCCTCCTGTTTGTTTGTTTGTTTACTCACCAAAGTTCTGTTTACTGATGAAGCCCTCCTGTTTGTTTGTTTGTTTACTCACCAAAGTTTTGTTTACTGATGAAGCCCTCCTGTTTGTTTACTCACCAAAGTTTTGTTTACTGATGAAGCCCTCCTGCGAGCCCGACTCGTGCAGGTCCTTGAGCACGGCGAGCCACGTGTCGTGTTCGTCGGCAGTGTCAGCGACCAATGAGAAGCACTCGTCGCGCGTGTACAGCACGATCATGTGTTTGTGCTTCCCGTCGTCCTTCTTGTTGATGTTGAAGCAGTGGTGCAGGAAAATCGTGCGTTTCGGCGCCGCGCCGTGACGCCATTTCTTCTCGTTGTCGAAATACTCCAGCCGGGCGGCCCCCGCGCTGCTCTTCGCGTGAAGAACGAAGTAACGCTTCTTCATCGTCTGGAAACACAAAGATGTGGTTTTAGTACAGGGATACGGGATAGAACACATGTGAGACTTAGATAGACAAAAGTTAGGGCTCGATGCCTCATCCCACCGTCACCTAGCTGTGACCTTAAAAAGATTTGTGTAAAGCCGGAGACAACAAAAGAAAGCATATAACTAGAAAGATTTGTTTTTTTATATCAATGAAATTCAATGAGCACTCTGTCAACTCGGTCGAAGCACAGTGCTAGTGGAATGAGGCTGTTAGCACAAGGACAGTTTTGCGCAGGCGCGGTGGCGAGCAGCAGCGACTTACGAGAGCTCTGAGAATTTTCCTGAATTTCACCGTATTTTGTACCTGTTACTATTTATAATTCTTCTCAGTTTATAGTATAGGCAATACTCGCAAATACCGGGAACCTGTAATACCGGTAATAGTAAAATTTTCGGTATCTAAATCAAATTCCGGACAGGTTTGAAACAATAGCTTATAGAGTGGGAGGGCTGCATGCCGCGGTAAGTACACTGAGGGAAGGGGAACCCGTTTATATACTGATTTCGTTGATATCTGGGACTGCTTATGATTGCACAGTTTACTTAGTAACTCGGACCACTTATACTTTTTGTACTGATATATTTCTTTCGCCTTGTAACGGCTAAATCTTGTGGAATTTGCAAGAATCTGAACATCGTTTACCGCCTGATTTGCATGTGAATTACCGACAGAGTGGGAGGGCGCGCAAACTGTTTGTTACTTGAACTCACTTTGATAGCTCATTTTGAGGTTTGAATTACATATATCTGGTTAACCACTTACAAATTTTGTACTGATATATCTGCTCCACATTGTAATTTGTTAACTCTTGTGAAATTTGTGAGAGTTACATCGCGTCCAACCTGATTTACATGTAAATTACGTACAGGGTGTGAGGGCACGCAAGCTGTTTTTGATCTGAAATCACGATTTGATTTACGTATCTTGTGTCGAATCGTCGGTCAACTTTGTGTATTAACTGCTTGCAACAATATTTATGACGTCCTACAGTTCTATTTGTGTATAACGGAAGCACGTGTAGGGTCTCTACTTGTCTGTGTGGCGGGAACCTGTGTGGTAAGGTCGCCTGTGAGGCGGGTACGCTTGCAGTTAGATGTGCAAAAGTTAGGTGTGACGGATCGTTCAGTGTAATATAACCAGCTGCTGCCGCGCCGCGTGCCTGCGAAGCTGGTGTGTTACGCCGAAGGGCGGTTATACCGGCTAGATAGATACAGATACAGACAGATACAGACAGGTATTTAGCACAATAATAGGTGTTAGTGCATTGATACAGGGATTTAGTACACAAGTGCAGGGCTTTAGTTTAGAAGTTAAAGTATTAATACTATTACTGAGAAGACAACAAAAGAAAGTGTATAAAGATTTGTTTTCATCAAAGAAATTCATTGAGCGCTCCATGAAATCGGTCTCAGCGAAGTGCTAGTGGAATGAGGCTGTTAGTGCCAGAACAGGTTTTAGTACATTGCTACAGGGTTTTAGTACACAAGTGCAGGGCTTTAGTTTAGAAGGAACTCTGTACCATTGGCTTCCACAGTGCTATAATTACAACATGTCTCATGATGTCTGTGTAACCTGACTATAGAACTTCAACAGCACTCAGGCATCTGGAAGGTAACTAGAGAAAAACTCCAGTCCTCGTCTCGTGCCCTCCTGACCAGCTCCATGTGGACGTGATTCAGTACAAGCAAAGGGTCAAGTTCATGGTTTATTTTTAGTACAGAGTGAGGGTGCATTTAAGGTCATCACTGTCAGCACACACAAGTCCTCATCCCAATCACAACACTTCTGAGGCTACAACAAGTCAACTCATCGGTTCTCACAACGTTTTTAGAAAGATGATGGCAAAAAAGCAGAAGACCCAGTTTCAAACTTGAATCTCTAAAACAGTTTGGACAAGGATTCAAACTTTCTTCTCAAGACTGTTTCGAATAATTCTAATTAAGCCTTTTTCTTTTAAATCGGAGAACCAAGAAGTTAACTTGACCTGGCCCTTCCCTTACCACAATGTCGTACCCAACATGGACACATATTAGGGACAGGGTTTAGTATGACAGGTTCATGTTCAACTTCAGGTGCAGACAATGTTTGAAACATGGATGCTACAAAACATGAATGTTAAAACCCAGCAGGCATCTCTGACAACAGGAGGAACTGAAAAGTCCAACTCCAAAGTTCAGTCTGGCAATAACTACAGTCTACTGCCTGGTCTCACAATAGTTCCACAGTCTCCAGTTTTCTGATGCAGTTTGAGAAGTTGACCCATGCTGGTCCATTCCACATGTAACAACTCTGAGTCTGTCTTACCCCTACATACAAATAGTCTTGTCTCAACGTCCACCTCGCCTGCTCAAATTCAAAAAACAGTATCAATGGTATGTGAGTGAATATGTGCACACACACACTCTCACATATACACTCACACGTCCACCTTGCCTGCTCAGAAACAATATCAATGATACATGAGTGGATACATGTGCTCTCTCTCTCTCTTTCACACACACTAAAAGTAAAACACACAAATACACTTAAGTTAAACACTGCTCCAAAGCAATGGAACATAAGCGGCATTGCATACACACTGTCACACAAGCATCCATGCACGCACATCTGTGTTATATTTTGTCTGACCCTTGCCTCTTCCCTCATGACCTCAATGAAAAGTGGCCTGCAGGCCGTTTTGACCTTCTCATGAATAATAAATAAAGGTTCAAACAGTCAAACAAACACACACAAACTACCCACACTCTCACACACATACACTAGCATACATATAAACAGATACAACTCTTACATAGACTAACACTGCAGTTTTGTGGAATTATCAGAGGGCATAAATTTATCTGTCATTAAATTAACATTTCTTGTCTTGATTAACACAATAATAGCAGAGGAAAAGAGTTTCTATAACAACATTATCAAATTATCAGCATTATGCAAATCAGAAACCTTAGAATAATTCATATCTGACAATGTGGGTTTATTTATCTATTTATTTGAAAATTTGGAAAAAAATTTGAGGTGTGTTGGAAACATATTTCTTACACTACAGTCTCAGATCCTATCCAACATGGTACTAGTACAGGGCTCGAAATACTGGGGTTTTGTGCACCCAGGTGCACCCAAAATTGGACCTGTACACCCAATCTTTTTCTGTGGGTGCACAGGGTGCACCCAAATGCTTTTATAGGCTTATGTATGTTAAGATGTCAGTATACTAAGTAAACACCATATTCTTGACATCTATGTGAAAAATAATAGAATGACTGTCATAGTACTTATGATTTCTGAAGAGCCCCGTTCAAATTACTAATTTAGTAGGTTTGCAATTAGGTTATTCTGATATTCTACTTTATCTTATGTGGTGCACCCAAAAATATTTTGGTGCACCCAATTTTCTAGGTTGGGTGCACCAGTGCACCTATTCCCAAAAATGAATTTCGAGCCCTGTAGTACATGTATTGCAGCAATCTCGTGATTCATGTCATGTGAGTGTGAGTGACAAATAATAGTACAACTATTAATGTAGAGTTCTGTAGTCTTACTTCCTCGTGGTGAGAATTTTAATTTTGATTATAGAATATTTCTCAATTCTCATTCTTTTCATACAGACAGATGAGAAATAGATGGTTGTGGAAAAACTTGACTATATTTCCTTCCTGTGTGTACAAACTTTCCTCTTAGACTCTACACACTATCACACACAGGACCAGGACTTCAAAGGCACACACACATACACATACACAGAAACACACTCGTACACAAACATGCAAACACATACAGACACAGGGCTCAGACAACAAACGCAAACACACAAATACACACACATACACACTGCAGGAACCAAGACAACAATAACATACTCTCCAACCATATACATGCACCACAAAAAAACATATATATACACACACACATATATACACACAGACATGTAGAGACAATCACACACAAACTGCAGGAACTAAGACAACAATAATAACATCCGCTCTCCAACCAAACACAAACCCACACACACGGCCAGGAGTGCCTCCTCCACAATACCCCCCTCCCCACCCATCCATATGCATGTACTACAGATGACATAATTGAATTAATTCCTGCTGACCCCAGATAAGCCCAGATAAGCCATGATAAGTACTGGGATCAGCTGGGAGGTTATTTTTATTGGACGCTGGAATTAATGAGAAAATGGCTTCTGTGTGTTTACATAGGAATTAATGAGGAAATGGCTTCTGTGTGTTTACATAGGCTTGGAGAAACTCTCACTGCACAGTGCAGCTTTGTTTGAACAAAATACAAGCTTTACTTTGCTAAATTCTAAATTCATTTCTAAACAAGTCATAAGACAACACGTCTGTCAATATGACTTGGAACAAAGGGAGAAATGAAGTTGAACTTTCAAATAGGTAAAATGGGTTTGAGAAATTGGTCTATACTGAAGCACAATAAAATAAAAATTTACATAGAAAAACAGGAGCCCAGTTGGCGGGATCGGATGCAGGGTTCTAGCCAGGATTTTTTTTTAGCGTAGTGGGAATGGTATGGTAGCGAAGCGACTAATCAGGAGCTTGTTTTGGAAGGGGGGTCTTGGTCCTTCCACGGTGAGATTTGAAGATGTAGAGTTAAAAGTTAAGATTTTGGGGTCAGTTTTGAGTGGCATATTATCATTTTTCATTGTTCAGACATTGATTAGTCATTGTTGAACAAGCAAATGACAGCAAAGCACCACTACACTAGTTAAAATTAAGCGTAGTGGCCATTATTTTAGCGTAGGGGTCACAAATTTTAGCGTAGGGGCCCACTACGCTAAAATGCACTAGCTAGAACCCTGGGATGTTTTTTTTTTTGTGTATCTGCAATTGTGTTGTATTTTAAGTTCCACCTTAGAATGCCTATTTCTAGTATCTAACTGTGGTGCTGGCTGCAAAATCCTGTCTCCTGTTGTCAGCTGTTCTGAGGGTAATCAAATCTGCTGAGGTCAACGACCTTCCCTCCACCTGCCCAGCTCTCAGGCCAGTATTCAGCCTGGCCAGTATTGACTGTATGCTGACTGTATGCTGACTGTATGCTGACTGAAGAGAAATAAAGAGCCTAACCGAAGAACTTTCGATGTTCTACTCTACTCTTGATCCATAGCATAGGACTCTGGCCCGTTGGACTCCGGCTCTGGCCCATACCCACCCTAACCCTCCTCTCGGACTCTGGCCTGTACCGACCCTCACCATCCCTGGACTATGGCCTATTAAACTCCGGCTCTGGTCCATACCAACCCTGACCGTCCTACTGCGCCCAGGCCCATACAGACAGTGACCATCTCTCGGGCAGACTCTGGCTCTTCCCTCAGACTTTGGGCCATACTGACCATAGCCTCCCCTCGTAGTCGTACTCTTGTGCGTACCAACCCAGGTCCTTCCCTCACACCCTTCCTCCCATTCACACCCTGACCGTACTTACACCCAGTCCAGTACAGACGGACTCTGGCCAGTACTGACCCCGACGCTCCATTCGGATGAACTTGCACCCTGGCCTTGGACTTTGGTCAGAACAGACCCTGACCATCTCCTTGTGCGGACTCATGTGCACCCAGGCCCTGGCCTCTGGCCCTTTCCTAGAACTCTAGCCCATACCAACTCTGGCCCTTTCCTCGTACACTGGCCCGTACCGTACCCACCCTGACCCACCCCTCGTACTCTGGCCCGTACCGTACCCACCCTGACCCACCCCTCATACTCTGGCCTGTACTAACTTTGGCCCTCTCCTCAGACCATGGTAAGGACTGACCCAGGCCCTTCCTTCGCACCCCGGCCCGTACCGTACCCACCCTGACCCTCCCCTCGAGCAGACTCGCACCCCGGCCCGTACCGTACCCACCCTCACCCTCCCCTCGGGCAGACTCGCACCCTGGCCCGTAGGACCCACCTTGAGTTTCCGCAGGTATCCGTGTTTCCGCACGTCCTCGGGAGTGTCCCCGCCAGCAGACATCATGGCGGCTACAGAAGAGGAACAAGAGCAGAAAAATCGCCGTTACGATCTTCATAAAAACCCGAAATTCTCCAAATTCAGCCCAAACTTGCAGACAGGGGGAGGGGGGCAGGAGTGGTGACTAATTTTTCAACGTGGGTGGGAAGCTCACGACTCGGGGCTTGTGCCGCCGCCGTACGGGAAAACCAGACTCACCTTCCCCGGCAAACTCCGCAGGAACGGTCGGGGGAACTCACTCTGTCGCCTGCCGAAATCTGGGCGCGATATGATCTATAAAACCGAAGTTATGCGTAAAAAAACAACATGTTTTCGTGAAATACGCATCGCAGTTCCTTCCTCCATAATACCTCAGGTCACGTGACATCCGACACGGCGCCCCAGGGCGCATGCGCGCGCGCCGCGAGTCGTAAACAATGACGTCACACGAGCCGACTCCCTCCGTGACGTTTCACCAGATCCAAGCAGACGTTTGTCGCCGCTTTTTGCAGTTTTCTATTTTTGGAGCAGATTTCTTTACATCTCAGCGTTCCGTTTTCCGTTTTCTGTGTGTAGTGACTTTTATATGTTGAAAAGCTTACGTATGCAACGTTGGCATTCGACTATGTTATAAAGGGAAAACTTTGTAACTTCATCTACAATTGTTTGTTTATGTGGATCTTCAACTATTCATGAGATGTTCAATTCGACCTGCAGGACGCTTTTCATTGAGGTCATGAGGGAGGTAAGGGTCAGATAAATATAACCTCCTTGATTACATCGAGTTCTAATATTAGTAATAAATCTATCAACACATATCATATTAACTCAATTACATGTACATATTGCAAGAACGCGTATTTGTTCGAATCTTTTCGTTTTGGTCATTAATTTTGTATGAATTAAATTAAGTATAGATATAGATGGAGCATACCTTTTCTACTATATTCTTAATCTATTTTAAGCCTAAGTAATAGTACAATAATAATACAATATACTTATTATGGACAGTGCAATGTCAGATAAAGGCAAAGTCTAACAAATCTGATAATTCAGCCTCCTTCAAAGATATCTCGTGGGGCTGGCTTGTATTGGGGGGGGGGGGGGTGCGCTGGTTCGCGATTTTCAACGCTGAGGTTTTCTAACTCGGGAAAAGTCGTTTGCCGTGGAGGGAGTTTCGTCCCTGCAATTTTCAAAGTTTCCGCTAAGAGGCGCTTAAGACCGTAAACCCATGGAAGTTTCTACCTTTCTGGGTGATAAAAACTATCAACTAACCGCTAAAGCTACCGTTCAGTCTATATCAATGGTGATAAAATTTTTGATCTAACATCTGAATGATAACGAACGGAGTAAGGTTGAATTAAAACTAGTTGATGTAAGAACAAACAGAAAGCATTGTCAGGGTTGAACAAGTTTTCTAAAATCCACTTGTCCTATCGGGCAAGCACATAAAAAATGTACTTGCCCGAACCAATTTTTCACTTGCCCAAACTTCAAATGTCACTGTTACTAGTATATGCATTTTCACTTCCAGCAATGGAATTCACTGTAGACAATTGCTTGATGTCATGACTGTAAAAAGTAACAAGTATATCAAAATTGCACTAAAATCAATGGAAAAATCTTACTTGTCCGATCGGACAAGTGGGGTAGGACATGCACTTGCCCCAAACAGCACTTTCACTTGCCTGGACAATAGGGCTAGTGGACTTGTTTATCCCTGATTGTTCTTCTTGACGGACCTGTGTTTGCAAAATGTCGTCTGTGATGTGATTTTGGAAATGTCAGTGTCCAGATGCATTTTATTTTTACATTCAGGGTGTTAACTGTTTGGGTCATTGCGAACAAATACGAATCAGCAACACAACTATAACTGTTCTTAGCATCTGAGTCCTGATCTTCCTTTGTCTCTGCCCGGGCGAACTTCGAATTCACCAAGGACGATCAGCTGCAATAAGTACAGTCGTCGCTAGGCGTCGTGGTTGGAGCACGCCTCATGACGAACCTATTCCTAGTACTGTTCAGTTGACTGAGGGTATTCCACAAGAAAACAAACCAATTAACAAACATCGTTACGTTGCATCACTATTTATTGTTCATACAGCGCAGAAGCACCCATTGGCAGCTTTGCTCTTGGCGTATTGCGAAGGTAGAAATACAAACATTTTGGTGTTAATAATAACTTAATTACGTAACTCCCCATGCGTCATCATCAATGTTGTTAACATTCGTCAACATAAATATTCATTAAGGTTTCATAATTAATCATCGTTGCGTTCAATTATCGTGACGTCATCGATGCGTTCGACGGTCGTTACGTCGTCGTCAATGCGTTCGACGGTCGTGACGTCTTCATCGATGTGTTCTGCTGTGATGACGTCACCCATCAGTGTGTTCAGCTGTGTCCTTCCGGGCGGACGACCGGTCAGGTGTCACGTGACTTCCGGCGGCTCGTCACCAGTCAGCTGGTCTCAGGTCTGGATTCGGAGGTCTGGAAACTGACATATAACGTTAGATCACTATAAAAGAGAGCCGGTAGCATGATGGTATGTGGAGTGCTACCTCAAACATTCAGCTGCGCCCTTTCCGTGTGCGACCCCCCCCCCCCCTCTACACAAACACCACCCCGTGTGAATGCCCCCTACAAACACACTTGTACCCCCTCCACACACACGCGGACGGCCCGTTGTTCAGGTGAGAGTACAGGTGAGGAACTATGGCAGTTCAAACGCTCCAAGCCGCCATTGTTCTGAAGTACTCAGGTTCGCGCTGCAGCGGAATCCGGGCGATACGCCGTATCTTCCGTCTGTGTATTTACGGGCAAATATCTACCGTTATGATGTTTTAATCGCGCGGGGGTCACCTAGCCCTGCCCCCGCCGGCCTTCCCCGCGCGCCCCGCTGGAGCCGCCCCGAAGGTTCCCAGCGCTGAGGGGGCATTTTTTCAACTATTAATGTAATTTCTGCTCGTTATACTTTGCCCTGGCACACAGAGATGTGTGCATTGTAACGTGTTGTGGTGCGTTTCGCAGTACGGTAGGAATGCGGCCCGTACTAAACACACACTCACGATGTGTACACTTTATGTAACTGTTAAAATTCAACCCGATAAAAGCGGTTCTGCCGATAGCGCTGTTGAAACGGCGCGGCTGATAAGAACGAGTTAAGTGATATTAATCGTCACCGAGCCAGAAAACAGCTCCATTTGATGGGGGCACGAACAAACGGAAAAACTTCGGACACAAGTCTTCTTACCTGGTCAATGAGATCTTACCTGTGCAACACACCTGTATAGCTCACCTGTAGAAACTCACCTGGCTTATCGCTGTTTATAAAGTCGGACCGCTTGGAGCGGTGTTTCTTCCAGTATTTGCCCTGATAATGTGGGCTTGAGTACCGCTAGTTGAGATAATAGTACAATAACACTATACAGATAGCGCACAATAGCGCACACAGTTATACTAGCCTATAGAGATAAACACTATAACACACAATAATGCACAAAATAGTGTTCAAAACAGCTATAGATAAACGCTATAACACAGATAGCGCACAATAGCGCACACAGTTATACTAGCCTATAGAGATAAACACTATAACACACAATAATGCACAAAATAGTGTTCAAAAAACAACACTATAACACAGATAGCGCACCACACACAGTTAACATAAACACACCATAATGCACAAAGTAGTGTACAGTACGCTATAGAGATAAAAACTAACACACAATAGGGTACAGTACCTATAACAGCAAATCTCACAATAATGTACAAAATAGTATAAACACCAATGTTACAACACACAATAATGCAAAATATCCTAGAGATAAGACCATAGCACACATTAAAGTTTTAAATATGACAGAGTATAAGCTGATAGCCGTACAGAACAATAGTGTTGGACCCAGTACGCAACAGAGGTAAACATGATAATATTTGAAACCATTACTCCAGAGGGAGATACGATTGTTTGTTCACATTGATATAAAACTTCCAATACTGGCTCGCAGTCCGGACTGCACAAAACTGTTTCAAAGCTACGTTTATGATGGTATGGTGGTTAGTTAGTGAGGCTGAAGAGAGTGACAGATGTCACTCGAAACGTCCGGAAGTAAATCTCCGTTTTTATTACCCAGTTGTAGAGATTGAATTGTATTCTAATGAATTTTTCAAAGCTAAACGATGCTCTGACAGTGTGTTGTTGTTGTAGTTGCTAGTGACCGTGTGCAAGTCGAGACACTTTTATTGGCTGACATTGAAACGAAAACTCGGCCTGAGATGGAAACTGTCTCATACTAAATGTTCTTACATTTCCCATAGTAGCCTCCAGAGCGGACTTCAGCCTAACTAGCTCAGGTTTCTCCGGAGCCGATTATCTCCTGATTTTGTTATCAAACCAGCTCAGACATTTTTGGAAGCAGAGTTGAGGAATTTATCATATGTTACCATCTAACACAGAACAACAAGTGATAAAACATGTTTGCTGTCTGTTTTCATTTCCTATATATCTTAGGCGAATCCAGTCAGAAACATTTCCTTCGCTTCAAGACATCTTAAGAAAAGTATCTTTATCTCAATCATTTCAGTTTAGTGCGACAACAGGGCGTCTAAAAAAGGACCTACATTCAACTTGTATCCTTCGAGCTTAGGACTAAAATTCTTGTAGCAAATACTCATTCATTCATCTGTTTATTAATCCGTCCATTCATTCATTCTTCCGTTCATCCATCTATCCGTTCAGGTGCTCCGTGCCGTTGGACTCCTTCCCGTTACCATGGTAACGGCCCGACGTATTTGACGTCAGCTGCATTACTGTTGACCAATTAGTAGTTATGTACGTAGCGGGGCGCACATTCGGTAGCGGCTATACTCAGTAGCGTTCCTTCATACCGGTGCACAAGAACACCGGAGATGTTAGCCAGGGTGCAAATCTACCAGTTGTTCCTGTCTTGTACGACTAGATACCCGTATTCATGCCTGTAGGATGCAGGAATCTTAATTGTTTTCAATTTTGCATTTTCCTCTTTGCACCTTTTGGTAGCCTTCCGATACCGTCATAACGGGGTTACTTTGTTGTGTTCTGTAAATTTTTTATTTCAATGTTTATTTGTTATAAGAAATAACATGCCACGTCTAAAAACACAGACTTCACTGATTATCAGCACTTCAAGATTCAGTAACAACCCCGTACCGCCAACGTTAATGTACTAAGGGATTAAACTGACGCCATTGGCAAATATTTGGTTTACGTCATAATTATGCTTTATTGATGTTTATATTTGTGAAAAACCGAATAGCTACAAACTTTACCAACAAAACTAGTCTACATTCTTAATCCTGGTGTGTCAAACCTCTTCATGACGTTCTGTTTGATTTGTGATTAAGTCTCTTAATTCAGAGATTAGTCCACGTACAACAAAACATCAATCATTTTAGCCACTGGCTGCAATTTCAATAAACCAGATGAGAATGATTTCACATAAAACGTGTCTGCAACGCTGCTGTTAACTTTTAAGTTTGTGTGTGTGTGTGTGTGTGTATTCAGAAGAAATAGGCAACGTTTGCCCGCTATGTGCGGCAATGCAGTGTTTCTGTGGAAGCATCATACCACCCTTCAGTCTACAGTGTTTACCTGCCGTGATAACCACACGGTGGATTAAATCGACAGTTGTCTTTGTCATTTTGTCGTTTGTACTCCGTGGAGAGCCCCTTGTTCAGTAGCTTCTCCCGGGCCGGTAGTCAGGCATTTACAGAATAGCGGTAACAGCCAGATAACTCTGGTAATGTTTGCCAAAAAGCAAACCTGGCATTTATAATTACCGCTACTGCTAAATCCCATGTTTTGGGCAGTGATAGATATGCTTGTTCAGAAGTGAGTGAGTTCATTCAACTTGTCGTTTTTACTTGCATATATACTATAGCCAATATACTATTACTATATATAGCCCCTTATAACGTTTCCCGTGCCGGCAGTCGGGCGGAGCCGTGCCGGTAGGGGGGAGGCTTGTAAAGTCACTTGTACTGAGTGAGTATAGCTTCCCGTACCGTTAGTAAGTTCAGTGATGTTGTCGTTGTTACTTGCATATATACTATTGTATAGCCCCTTGTTGAGTTTCCGTGCCGGTAGTCGGGCGGAGTTACTGTGGAGCCGTCGGCAAATATCGGCAATCTGCGGATAAAGCGGGCTGCTTGACCCGAGGTCACGGCCGCGCCTGATAACACGGATAATGTACATAAGCTGCCGCCTGACGTGTACGTGCCGGTGTGACGTTGGTGTGGTCTGTCTGACGCTATAGCGACCGCCAGCGGCCAGGAAAACACGTCTGTAAATGTTAGCTGTACCGACAAGTCAAGTCAAAGTTTAATGCACGGCGATTGTAACAGGCACAATGTAGCGGGCAAAGACTACTAGTTACATTAATCTATTACGGTTTACGCGTAGGTGAGGAATTATATGTCTACTACAGGGCTATACATAGTCAACAATCAAAGTTAATTGTAAACCATTGTATCAGCTACAATGTATGGCAGATAACATGTTATCAACAACTACAAACTATCAATAGTGGACTAATCTGACATCATTACTCAATACATGATATATATAGACAGGTATAGAGCCAAGACATAGTTAAAGCACGTTGAATATTTCTCTATTTGTTTCGGGTAATGTTGTTTTCTTACACTCTTAAGTTTTTCTTTTTAGGTTTTTGCATGGAGGTCTAACTGTACTGGCGTTCGTCGACAGAGATGTGTCGGAACTTGACAAAAGTACAAAAACATCGCCCGAATATGACAGTGTTTAACAAGTCTTTCCGTAGAGACTTCAACGTGCCCGTGTAAGGGCCTGTGCGAGGCTATTGTTACCTCAACATTGCTGTGTTTACCATGGCTTCCTGTGGCAGCTTTGACGCGCCCTTGGAACAGCTTGTCCGAGGCTATTGCGGCCTTCTGTATGCTGAAACGTGTAACAAAGCCCATGCGTTAGCTGGACACATTTCTGTTGTTTTCCCATCTTCTTGTTGTTGAGGGCCTGTGCGAGGCTATTACGGCATGTGTAACAAAGCCCGTGCGTCAGGTCTGCACATTTCTGCGGTTTTCCCATCTTCTTGTTGTGGAGGGCCTGTGCGAGGCTATTACGGCATGTGTAACAAAGCCCGTGCGTTAGCTGGTTACATTTCTGCGGTTTCCCCGGTTTCCTGTCAAACCCGGCCTCACAAAACTTCACCTTTCAGCTGCCCAGTGGCGGCCACATGAGACCCGCCGGGAGTTATAACTATATAGGAACTGATAAACTAGACTCTTCTTGGGCAGTTTGCAAATTAAAGAACCAAACAACACAAAATCACACGCTTCAATTCCTTATTATCAGTTAAGCGGCGTTTTCTTGTGTGAAGTTTTTCGTGGAAAAGTTTCGATAGATAATTTGCGTGTTTTGTCACATTCATGAAAACTTCTGGACAAATATTTGAGCACCAATTAACGCGTTTCCTGTGGGCTGTCCTTTATAACGTAACGCGGAAAAGTTGTGATAAATGTTTAAGTAACAAATAACATGATTTCCGGTGCATTGTCTTGTGTATGTGGTACTATTTAAGTTAGTATTAGTTGTGATGTTAGATTGTTTACATGGTTAGAATGGTTCAAGTATACGAATGATAAAGTGTAAATTACCTAATAAGTCAATAATTAGTTTGTTTGATGTGTAAAAAGTATAAAAGTCAGCCTTTGGCTGCGATAGACTTTTCACAGCTGATTATGATGATAAAAATAAAGCCATCCATCCATTGGATACACGGCCGCCAGCCTTACATGACGTCATGACGTGGGGTATCAGGTGACACTTGTCCGACGTGAACTGTCGTGAGAAAAACTCATCACGGCCCTTATATGGGCATGAGGAGCAGATAGGATTGTGGGGCGGCAGATTAACGGCGATCTGTCCGACTCCATGTCCGAACTTTGGGGCCGGCCGGATATAAGGCACATTCCGGCGGGATTACATCACAACAACAGGAAGCGGTCCGAAACTCTGGACATTCTGTGTATCATATTGACTCATCAATGTTTAATAACTCAAAACAACGTTCATAGGTCATGCAACTGGGCATTTTCTGAATACGTGGATGTAGAAGTTCTTTAACTCTCTTAATTCGCAAATACTGTAATCCTCGTGGCGTCATGCACAAATTTCGGGTCATGGTCCGAGACTCTGGACATTGAATACAGTATACGCTTTTGACGCATAAATTTTAATAACTTAAAAAACAACTTTCATATATCAGTAACGTATATTTTAAGAGTATTGCTTGTATGGATATAAACTCCTTCTCGTTTGCAACCTGAAGCACAAACTTGGAACATTCCTTCATCATCATGGTTTCGGAATTGTGTCACATTCGCCTCCAAACCTGCCATGTTCCGATGTGCTTTTTGTTGCCTGAGTTCAGACGGAGTCAAAATATCGCTTCCAGCCGGCCCCCCCGTCTTCAACTGTTACAGTCTTCCTGGATCATCCAACCGGCTGTCTGCCGGGGTGTGACAGTTACATGGCGCAGGCCTCAACTAGAGGGTCTGTATGGGGGGATCCCGGCCGGGTGTCTGCCGGGGTGTGACAGTTACATGGCACAGGCCTCAACTAGAGGGTCTGTATGGGGGGGTCCCGGCCGGGTGTCTGCCGGGGTGTGACAGTTACATGGCACAGGCCTCAACTAGAGGGTCTGTATGGGGGATCCCGGCCGGGTGTCTGCCGGGGTGTGACAGTTACATGGCGCAGGCCCTCAACTAGAGGGTCTGTATGGGGGATCCCGGCCGGGTGTCTGCCGGGGTGTGACAGTTACATGGCGCAGGCCTCAACTAGAGGGTCTGTATGGGGGGATCCCGGCCGGGTTAGTGTGATGGGGGAATCTGATAGGTTACATGGCACAGGCCTCGTGCTGGAGGATCTGTATGGGGGATCCCGGCCGGGCTTGTGCAGGGTTAACATGATGGGGCATCCTGACAGCTTACATGTGCCATGCCTAGCTTATAGGGTCTGTATGGGGACTCTCTTACACGTTCCAGGCCTCGCGCTCGCTCCCAAAGGGTCTACATGGGGGATCCCAGCCGGCCGCAAGCCTGATGGAGGAAAACGACAGCTTACAAGCCCCAGGCCTCGCGCTCACTTTTAGAGGGTCCGCATGGGGGGACCCTGGCCGGTTGTGTGTCGGGTTAAGCATAATGGATCCACATGACAGCCTACATGTCCCAGGCCTCGCGTTCACCCCCTGCTTCCGCCACACTTCGTGGGTTGGAGGGAAAATAGCAGAAATCGGCCAGATAAGCGGCCATTGAGTAACGATTTACAAGTAACGGTTCACACCATTCGAAGGACAAATTCCGCCTCTGATAGAACAGTCTGCGTTTTGGGCAATTTGTACAATTCGGGAGAGACTTTTGGCTCCTGTTCCCTCCCATCGGGGGAGGAAGATGATGACGTTGAGATTGACCAAGAATCGAGTTGTGCGTTTGGTAGATGGTTTGTAGAGGGGGGGGGGGGGTATATTCGTCGTATGACATTTTTTGACGGGATTGTACAAAGCAAGGTCTTTAGACCACTTCAAGGCAATGAACTAAGACGTTGGAAATAAACATACAAGGAGATAATGTTGAACATTTGTTTTGAAGGCCGATAGGTTGTAGACAAGAGGGAAACAGATGTCATCGACAGCCTGAACATTTCCGTATACCCTGTCACATTGCTCTAAAGGTCATTTTCGGCAGTCCGGTGTTTTCTCGATCAGCGCGTGATTTTTAGTGATCGTCGGTGATTTCTAGGAGTCGCCCGATGCTCGCCGTGCTCTGAAACTTGTTCTTAACATCAGCGACTAGTCACCGGTGATCTTTTGAGGTCACAAATCGGATGACATGCGCCCGTTGGTCGGACGAGTTTCGCCCGGCTCCCGTTTGCAGACTTTCTTTCCTGGCGAGTATTTTGACATTCTGACATATCCTGTAGTGCGTAGTAGTATGCGGGCTGAGTTTATCACACAGCTCCTTTCCCGTGATGATTACTGTTCTGTCCGTGCGATACGTTACATGGCTAAAAAGATTCCAACAACTAAGACATCAAAATTGATTGAATTATTGCCTTTTTGTGAGGATAGTTTTGTCTTACCTCGTCCGCGTGGAAGAGGCGGCGCCATGTCATGGGAGGCTCATTATCATAAATGTATTCTTAGGCGATCGCTCGACCCTCGCTTATAATTGACAGAGACGGTTTTCATGCGAAAAATACGCGCGAACCTCTTAAAATCGGCCGACCTTCTAGTGATCGCGAAGTACGCCCGAAGATCTTCGACAATGTGACAGGGGTATTACGGTCCCTCGGCTGTCAGGTACAAGGAAGTTGCGGAAAAGAAAACATCACCTGTTGTATACCTGCATGCAGGTAATAAAGTACATGTATATGTTTGTCACCTATTCACTGACGAAGTAAATATAACTGAATGTATGAATAGATGTAGAAAAGGCAAAGTAGGCTTCACGGCTCTAGTCCGAGATGCTCAAAGGAGACAATCGAGACATGGGAAACTTGGCACGAATGTGTCGGGTACGTGTCGCACCTGTTCCGCGAATGGTCGTGTTATGGTCGTGTCTTCGCCATGTCGCAGAGGTTCCTAGAGGTCCTATCGTTGCACCATAAGGAGACACCAGGCCTATCATCTTGTCATTTACATAGTGTTGAGGCATGTTTCAGTTGAGATTTGGGGCCCGCCCGGCTACCTTTCATGTTCCAGGTGAGGTTTGGGGCCCGTCCGGGGCCCGCCCGGCTACCTTTCATGTCTCAGGTGAGGTTTGGGGCCCGCCCGGCCACCTTTCATGTCTCAGGTGAGGTTTGGGCCCGCCCGGCCACCTTTCATGTCTCAGGTGAGATTTGGGCCCGCCCGGCCACCTTTCATGTCTCAGGTGAGGTTTGGGCCCGCCCGGCCACCTTTCATGTCTCAGGTGAGGTTTGGGGCCCGCCCGGCTACCTTTGATGTCTCAGGTGAGGTTTGGGGCCCGCCCGGCCACCTTTCATGTCTCAGGTGAGGTTTGGGCCCGCCCGGCCACCTTTCATGTCTCAGGTGAGGTTTGGGGCCCGCCCGGCCACCTTTCATGTCTCAGGTGAGGTTTGGGCCCGCCCGCCACCTTTATGTCTCAGGTGAGGTTTGGGCCCGCCCGGCTAACTTTCATGTCTCAGGTGAGGTTTGGGCCCGCCCGTCACCTTTCATGTCTCAGGTGAGGTTTGGGGCCCGCCCGGCTAACTTTCATGTCTCAGGTGTGGTTTGGGCCCGCCCGGCTAACTTTCATGTCTCAGGTGAGGTTTGGGGCCCGCCCGGCCACCTTTCATGTCTCAGGTGAGGTTTGGGCCCGCCCGTCACCTTTCATGTCTCAGGTGAGGTTTGGGGCCCGCCCGGCCACCTTTCATGTGTCAGGTGTGGTTTGGGCCCGCCCGGCCACCTTTCATGTCTCAGGTGAGGTTTGGGGCCCGCCCGGCCACCTTTCATGTCTCAGGTGAGGTTTGGGTCCGCCCGGCCACCTTTCATGTCTCAGGTGAGGTTTGGGCCCGCCCGGCCACCTTTCATGTCTCAGGTGAGGTTTGGGCCCGCCCGGCCACCTTTCATGTTCCATGTGAGGTTTGGAGCCCGCTCGGGGCCCGTCCGGCCACCTTTCATGTCTCAGGTGAGGTTTGGGGCCCGCCCGGGGCCCGTCCGGCCACCTTTCATGTCTCAGGTGAGGTTTGGGCCCGTCCGGCCACCTTTCATGTCTCAGGTGAGGTTTGGGGCCCGCTCGGGGCCCGTCCGGCCACCTTTCATGTCTCAGGTGAGGTTTGGGCCCGTCCGGCCACCTTTCATGTCTCAGGTGAGGTTTGGGGCCCGCTCGGGGCCCGTCCGGCCACCTTTCATGTCTCAGGTGAGGTTTGGGCCCGTCCGGCCACCTTTCATGTTTCAGGTGAAGTTTGGGCCCGCCCGGGGCCCGCCCGGCCACCTTTCATGTCTCAGGTGAGGTTTGGGCCCGTCCGGCCACCTTTCATGTTTCAGGTGAGGTTTGGGCCCGCCCGGGGCCCGCCCGGCCACCTTTCATGTCTCAGGTGAGGTTTGGGCCCGCCCGGCTTTCCCGGTATGCAGAGGTCTTGTAGCAAGTTGCTATCACGGAGTGGGCCGATAAAAACGTTCTGAGTGGCAAATTGAACATTAAAGCTCAGCACGGCGATAAACAGGCTTCTGCAGGGGCGGTGGGTGAAACATCGGGCGGCGGGAATGCGCGATGAATGGGGATGTTTTGGAGCGGCGCGCGACGCGGGAAGAGCGTTTGTTGTTTCATGTCATCGCCAGGCGCAATAAGCCGGTTTATGGAGGAGTTTGGGCGATACGGCGGCAAGGAAGGTAAAGTTTACATGTGTAGAAGTCGGCATCGCGATAAGACTGGTTATAGGCCTTTATTAGCGGAGTTGTGCCGTTTCGGAGGGTCGGAAGGTAAAGTTTACACGCCCGAATGTCGAAGTTACGATAAGTGGGTTTGTGGCGTTTACGGCCGGTTGGTAACTACGGGCAAGTAAAGTTTAAACGTGCGACTGTCGAAGTTAGGATAAGACTAGTTGTAGCGTAGATGGCGTTACGGCGGGTCGGCAACTACGGACAAGCACAGTTTTCACTTGCGAAAGTCGGAGTTAACATAAGACTGTTTAAAGCGCAGTTGTGGCGTCACTAGTGTCGGCAGGTAAAGTTTACACTGTCGGAGGTAACATAAGGCTAGTTATAGCGGAGTTATGGTGTTTTGTAGAGTAGAATAGAGAAGGTAGAGTTTACACATGCGACTATCGGACAGGTACAGTTTACACGTGCGACTGTCGGAGTGAAGATATAGCGGAGCTATGGTGTTATGGCAGGTAGAGTTTACACGTGCGACTGTCGGAGTTATGACAGGGTTTGTTATAACGTAGTTATGGTGTTATGGCAGGTACAGTTTACACGTGCGACTGCCGGAGTAGTGATAGAGTTTGTTATAGCGTAGTGTTATGCCAGGTACAGTTTACACATGTAACAAGCGTAGTTATGGTGTTATGGCAGGTAGAGTTTACACGTGCGACTGACGGAGTAGTGATAGAGTTTGTTATAGCGTAGTGTTATGCCAGGTACAGTTTACACATGTAACAAGCGTAGTTATGGTGTTATGGCAGGTAGAGTTTACACGTGCGGCTGTCGGAGTTATGACAGGGTTTGTTATAGCACAGTTATGGTGTTATTGCGGCCGGGCAGGTAGAGTTTACACGTGAGTCTTGATAAGGCCGGTCGCTGCCGCCATGACGGCCGATAACGGCCACAATTACCGGCGTGATTACTGATCCACATTATCGCCGGGCGGTCATCAAAGATAAGCGGAACTAAACAGCCCGGCTCGGGGCGTCACTCAGCGCGGCCCGGGGAGAGGTGTCCGCGCCGCCGCCGGAGCAGGCGGAAAGGCCCGGTCCTTTCAGGCGCAGCGGGCCGTGGTGGCGCTGAGAGCGCGCCCGGCCACTCCAGATGACATGTCAGCTTGTGTCGGCCCGATATTTGCGGGATCTATTACCTGCAAATGGGTTAGGCAAACTTGGGTCCGCTGGCGCCGGGCTGTCTGCTGGCAGCGAACATTGGAGCGTTGTCTGGAAGCGGGGCAGCGGCTCGCTCCCGTTACTAGGGTCTGAAACTACACGTAACCTGCGGCTCGCTGGCGTTACTAGGTTGTGCGCCTGACTCTACACGTAACAACCTGCACGTAAGTACCGCACAGTGACATGGTTGGGTGGGGCCGCGCATTCCGTAACTACACCGCACACATCAGCTGGCATTACGGGAGATACCAGCTGTAGGGATCCCGTACCTGCACACCTGTACCTGCACACACCTGTACCGTACACACCTGTCCTTAATACACACCTGTCTATTAGCTTCGCACACAGACTCATCTCGTACCCAGTGTCATCCCTACATCTCGTTCCCACGTTCCTGACTCCGACCGTTCTCCACAGTTCCGGACGGTCTCCCGATCGACGCTTCGGCTCGGACATCACCGCGCATCTCCGGACAGCTCCTCGGGGCGACCAGCCGACCCTCTCCGCCCGCAGCCCGCTGACGACCCGGTGTTCCTCGCCACACGGCATCGCTGAGAGCTGCTACTTGAAGGTGATTTTCCGAATTACCGCTTTATTTGCCGATTGTAAGTTAACACCGCCCGGCGTAGCGCGTGCCGCTGGTAGGGATGGTGTTGACTGGGCGGGCGCTTTTCTGTTAGTATTTGTTGCTATTACTGCTGTTGTTGTTTATCAGATAAACAGCTAAACACCTGCCTAATAAACAGATAAACAGGTGCTACACCTGTAATGCAGGTAGAACACGTGTAACACAGGTGAGAGTAAGACGATTGGAGACGCGGGCATATGTCGGCCTTATAGCGGCCCAGAGTTACACGTGGAACCTTCAGTCAGAACGGGGGTCCACTATCTGGTCTTGGAACAGACAGGAACATTTTTGGGAACATTTTGAAAAATCGCCGGTACCCTCTGTTTCGGAGTTGTTCTGGCGAGGCAAGTGGCGGCTAATGTAGCAAAGTGAGCGGCTAAAGTAGCAAAGTAGGCGGATTATGTAGCAAAGTGGGCGGATCATCTAGCAAAACTACCTGTTCTCAAGTGAAGTGGACGCTGCTACGCGCACGGAAAGGGGTGCGGTTTGGTTTCGGAATTGTACAGAAGAAATCTATGAAAAACGCCGGTAGTCAGTGTTCTGTTCTGACTCCTAAAGTGCCTTAAACCTCCGGCAAAACCAGCAGCCAGTAAAACCCGGCCCACCATCACTACGCACTGTTTAGAGCTGAGCCGCAAATACTCTGCAGAAACGGTCCTGACGGTTACTCCGCAAACTGCGCCTCGGCCGTAGCTCACGGACCCTTCAGTAACATCCGTGTAACCAAAATCTGTGTGTGTGATAGGGGTAGGTTGTGATCAAATAGCGTTAGGATGTAATCATGTAGTGTGTGATAGGGTTAGGGTGTAATCAGGTAGTATTTGATAGGGCTCGGATGTAATCATGTAGTATAAGATAGGGTTAGGATGTGATCAAATAGGGTTAGGATGAAATCAGGTAATATGAGATAGAGTTAGGATGTGATAGGGTTAGGATGAAATCAAGTAGTATTTGATCGCGGTGATGTGATAGGGTTAGTAATCTTGTAGTGTGTATGTTAGTTGATCTCAGATGTGTGTGTGACAGGTTGTGTTGTAATCAGGCAGTATGTTATAGTTATATGTGATAGGCTAGTAGTAATCCGGGTTAGTTGTATGTTAGTTGATCTGAGTTGTGTGTGTGTGTTTGTGTGTGATGTGATGGGGTTAGGTTGTAATCAGGTAGTATGTGATAGTTTCATGTGATGGGGTTAGGATGTAATCAGGTGTGATAGGCTAGTTGTAATCGGACAGTGTCAGCTAGATGTATGTTAGTTGATCTGCTGTACGTTAGTTAATCTGCTGTGTGTGTGTTTGTGATAGCTACATGCGATAGGCTAGGCTAGTAGTACTAGTAACCAGGGATAGATGTGTGTTAGTTGATCTGCTGTGTGTGTTTGTGATAGTTACATGTGATAGGCTAGGCTAGTAGTACTAGTAATCATGGATAAATGTGTGTTAGTTGATCTGCTGTGTGTGTATGTGATAGAGTTAGGATGTAATCAGGTAGTATGTGATAGGCTAGTTGTAATCAGACAGTGTTAGTTAACGTTAGATGTATGTTAGTTGATCCGACGTATGTGTGTTTGTGATAGTTACATGTGATAGGCTAGGCTAGTTGTAGTTAGATGTACGTTATTTGATCTGCTGTGTGTGTTTGTGATAGCTACATGTGATAGGCTAGGCTAGTAGTACTAGTAACCAGGGATAGATGTGTGTTAGTTGATCTGCTCTGTGTGTTTGTGATAGCTACATGTGATAGGCTAGACTAGTTGTAGTTAGATGTACGTTATTTGATCTGCTGTGTGTGTTTGTGATAAGTGCGCTCGCGAGCCTGACGAGTCGCAGATCTGAAACTCGCCATTCCGACATTCCGACAACTCCAACAGCTCCTCCAGCAAGTGTCGGGAGCGACCCGCTCTGTCAGCTGCAAAACGATATCTAAACAACAGTTCGCGTTTGTCGACAGACAATCTCATGTGAGCCGAGACCGAGTTGTTGTAGAGCGAGATTAGAACAAACTCTACTAAAAACTGTGTTTCAACTGTAAACTGGACAGGGCGGCAGAAAGAGCGACTAGTTTACCAGGGTTCTGTACCGTCACCCTGTAAACGCGATGTCTACTTAAAAGTAACATTTGTCGACAAATAAACTCGTGCGCGATGAAACCATGCTGAGCCCGCAGTGAGATTGTAGGGTACGGTTTGGACGGACTACCCCGCGACAAGCCCGACTCCGCACCGGCTAGCAGAAACCTTCTAGAGGTTTCTGACTCGTCCATTTCTGTACCAAGACTGTAACTTTTGGAGAAGTTGTTTTGACTTTATCCGTTCCTGACGCGTGTTTATAATCTGTCCAGCGGTTATCAGTGACGAGCGTTCTGCTGTGGGGTTGGTTTTATCTATTTTCCCCGAATCATATCAGACCTAAAGTACAACAAACACACGTATCGGCGCCGATAAGAGGCCAGAATACTGTGGCGATGATATTCGTGTTTCTACAGTCACGTACAGACTAATGTACAAGCGGATATTTGTCGTTTTACAGTGTTTTCTTCGCTGAGTGACCTGCGGTCTGGATTGTTGTTGTAAGCAAAAAGGACAAAAGTTACTCCCGTTAAAGTTACTGGCCGGAGCTATGTATATATACAGGTCTATATATCCCGTCCGTAAGTACACAATCCACGTGCAAGCAAACTGTAGAAGAAGAGTTTGCACCATCCATGTATACATGTCGCACGATACTTTCCCGATGTTCCCAATGTTATCATGTCGTACGACCCTTCCCCGATGTTCCCTCGACATGCCGCACGACCCTTTCCCGATGTTCCCTCGACATCATTGGCCCGCGATATTCCCACGACTCTCGACTGTCAGGTACCTCTCGTTCCCACTCCACCGGCCGGAAAACTTCTCCAAGCGCCTCTCGTCCCCACTCCACCGGCCGGAAACAGTCTCCACAAGCCTCTCCAGCTCGACAATCGCCAGTTCTGTGTTGCCCTGATCCGCACATACGTGAAGCCCAGCTCACATCCTGACATCGTACGAAGCACCCACCATAACATGCCGCGTCAATCGTTCAATCAACGCAACTAAACCGCCAGTAAAATCAGCAATGGCCTAGCGTGTTGTGATGTTGAATTTTTCATGCAGGGATTTGTTGGAAAATCTGTGTCCGGAATAGCCGCCTGGTTGCTTTCGTGCTTCTTTAACCGACCAAATGTAGATCGACCTGTTGATTATCATTCGCAGTAAAAATTGAAGACCGTGACAACATGACCCTCACAAGGAAGGAACAAATGAAGTCAAAATAAGGAAGTTATCCCACTTATATGTATATATATAATGTGCGTTTTGTTTGTTATGGAAAATACAACTGAAACGCTATAAAAAAAACAGCTCGTAGAGCCTACTAACAAGGCTATGATGGTGCTGAAGAATGAAAAGTTACTCATTTGGTGATACCGAGTTCTTTGGCTTTTTCTAGCAGCCTTGTTTCCCCACTGTTCCAGCAGCCTTTACAGCCCAGCTCTTGTTGTAAAACTCAACCCCCTGTCTGAAAGTCAGGTACCTGCCTTTCAACCATTTCTTTGGTGCACAACCATTCTTTTTCTCTATCAAAATGTGGCCGTGTACCTATAGAAACTAACTAACCAACCTGATGAAAGGATTTTGAACGAAATTTCTCAATCGTCGTACGACTTTTATAGCCACACAGCAAGCTTCACTACGGTTGTATTTTTTTCCCACTGATGACTTTTCAAATGCACAGATTTATATTGTGTTCTGATGGTTTCCCTGATGACGCCAATGCTGTGTAAACCTGGAACAGAAAACTGCAGCAACCACAGAACGTCTTGTCCGTAGTAGAGCCTGCTTCACGTTCAGATCCGTCACGACGCAAAATTTTTACAAGGTTAGACATGGGGGAGTGGAATTTAGATCTGTCTCTGCGACAAGAGGGAAGTTTGTTCCGAAAAAAGTCTCTCCCAAGCAAGGGGGGAAAAGTTCATCCGATGAAATCACAAAACCTCTGAGAGAATTGTGTTAACAATGTCCGTAACCATGGAGATAAGGAGGAGTTAAAGATACCTGACTTTGACAAAGGGAGATTTTGCCAATTTTGCAGTGCAGTAAAGTTTTACGACACGACCAGAGATGAAATGGCCGGAACAGCTGCCGTAGCAAAAAGCCAAGAAACTCGGTGCTTACTACTTACCGATGAGTAACTTTTCATTTTACAGCACCGCTTTGTAACCTTCTTAGCAAGCTCCAATACCTTTTTTTAAAGGCAGTTGTTGTTTTTTTTTTCATCAGAAAACAAACAAAACAAACCCCACAAAAAGCCTGGCTCTTAGAGCCTGATAAAGTTAATCATCATTTTGTTGCAATTTACTTGCGATCATCCTGAGATGTATGCGGCATGCTAACGTAATTATAATAAGTGCGTCGTAAGGTGTAAATGGCGTCTTCCGGACGGTTGAAGTGACAACACGGGAACATCTCCTGCTCCGGGTCGTGTGAATCGTCGTGTGGTCGTGTGTTAGACATGTTCGCCTTGCACCGTCATCAACATGTCATCATCATTGAGCAAAAGTCTCCCCGTTCGCCCGGGGAATTGTCAGGTTGAATAATAGTACAGGACTTGACAACGCAGCAATTTTACTGCGTCGTGTGAGGGAAATTCATACATCAAGACATTTCAGCATTTCCTTTTTACGGAAGGACTTCCTTCCATGCGGAGATGAGGAGAAAAACAGGCGTTTTCCTGACAGAGGAAAACGGTTTATATCATTTTTTGGGGGTATTTTTGCTGATCGTGTCGGTACAGGTTAACTAGGAGTCGGTCTGCTGTGTGTATCAACCACTGTGTAGGCAGGGTGCAGATGTCATGATTCCATGTAATAAATTCGTTGATATACTAGTAATATTCAGGACCGGGGTAGCCGTACAGCTGTAGTATTGTTTCCAGAGCGCAGATTGTCCGAACGTTAGCCACACCTGACTTGGCACAGCCGAGAATAGCATTCTGATACAGAACTATGTGCGGTTATCGCGTAGGTTTTAGCGGGTAGGTATAACTGTCTGCCTACCATTGTCTTTCGGGACAGATGGATGCCTACAGATGACCGGGTGTTGGGGTTAGAGACTGGGGGCAGCCGAGCGCGCGTAATGTAGCCTGCAGCTGGCCCGACTGGCCCCGGCACCAACTCAGCACGGGCTCTTGTAGGTCCCCTGTACGTGTGGGTCTCCTGAGGTCTTCCCTACTCAGGTCTTACCAGACCTTCTGAAGACACGACAACAGTGATAGTTCCGTAACGACGTAGTTTGAACTGGCAGGGAAGACTCAAACCACCAACTATAATAATGGGGTTTTGTTCAAGAGCATTTTGCAGCCCAATGGCTGAATTGCATGTTCTGTACAGTTATACAACTACCTGTTACAACTTTCCACTAGAGGCTTAGACCAAAGATCTCATTGATCGATGTCAACGAAGACTTCTTTATCCTTTGTTCCCATGTACATATTTCATCATATCCCTATCGTGAAATCAAGGATCCCAGAAATCCAATTTTAGTCGCCTTACGCGATCACCGAATTGGGGGCTTTATAAACGACATAGTCAGAGCTGGCTGTGAGGCGCAGACTTGCAGCTGTGAAGACTCGGACCGCCAACTATCGGCTAGGAACGCCGCTGAAGGTTAGACTTGTTAGAAATTAACTGGTAACAACAACAACGCGTGTTGCTGAGGCCCCGATGTAACCTTTGGTCACAGAACAGCTACAAAATAACCCGAGCGGAGAGACGGCCGACTTTCTGCCGTTTAATATCACGAGTAGGAAACCGGGAGAGTTTCTAAGTTTTTGTGCCATTAAGGCGGGTAGGGTAGCACCGTTAACGGGAGAGTTTCTCTGTTTTTTTGCCATTAAGGCGGGTAGGGTAGCGCCGTAACCGGGAGAGTTTCTCCGCATGTTTTGTGCCATAGGCTCGCACGGAAACCGGGAGAGTTTCTCCGTTTTTGTTGTGAAGTTTCCGCGCAAGTTTACGGCAGGTCCAGGCACCACAGCGTTCCGGCCGAGCGCTGCTGAATCCTTCCGTGTTGGTTTCGGGACAAACAAAAGTATCAACATATCGCGTTAAAACCACAACTTCTCTGTGTTGTCGGCGACGCTTTAATTAAGAGGCGATTAGCGCCCTTCAGTACATTAAGAGCGTTACTGATCCCTTTATTCCCGCACTTTCCCTGTTCCGTCCTACTGAAGCACAATCGCCTTTTGTTTCACCTATCGCGCTTTTCTGGCTGCTCTACCGCGTAACGCGCTTTCTATACGCCGATAAACAAAGTCGTCCCCAGTTTTTTATCGCACAAAGTGGAGCGAGAAGATAACCGAGCTTTATACACGGCGCTTTTGGGCGCTGATTAGGCCCTACCCGCCTGGCGCGTGCTCATAAGCCTATCGCGTTGCGGGTTGTTGGTTCGGGGATGAAAGTTTGGGTGATAACGCGCCGCACATGAAAACATCGCCGGTCGCTCGCGGAGAGCGCCAAGGCCGCGCGGAAAGGTGTGTACTCTAACGGCTACATTTACCTGCGCGGCGGCTTTAAACCTGTGATCTGATGCTACATTTACCTGCGCGGCGGCTTTAAACCTGCGATCTGTCGTCAGGTGGGGTCTGAGGAGGCGTCCGATGAACGCTGATTGTGTGCGTACGGGACTGACGGAGGTCCATGTCTTCTACACGATTCTCTGCCTCGTGTTTTTGCACACCTGACGTCTTGTGGCCAGAGGTTACGCCGTCAATTGGCACGAGCTTGCGGCTCCCAATGACCCAGGGCTACGCTGTCTGATGCCCAAAGACCGAAGTTATGCCTGCCAGTAACCCGTGGCCCGAAGTTACGCCTGCCAGTGGCCCGCAGCCCGAGGTTACACCACCCAGTGGCCCGTGGTCCCAGTGTACCGAGGTTACGCGTCCCAGTGGCCTGTGGTCCCAGTGTACCGAGGTTACGCGTCCCAGTGGCCTGTGGTCCCAGTGTACCGAGCTTACTCCTGCCAGTAACCCGCAGCCCGAGGTCCCAGTGGCCCATAGCCCGAGGTCCAAGTGGCCCATAGCCCGAGGTTACCCCTTTCAGTGGCCCATAGCCCGAGGTTACCCCTTTCAGTGGCCCGTGGCTTCAGGCTCTCCGCGCACCCCCAATATTTACGCTCGCCACGCTCCTCTCGTCACGGCGGACTTACCGACGCGCCGGTTCCGCTTTTCCGCTCCATTAGCGCCGCGCACCGACTCTCGTGCTGCCGAGCCACCGTGACGCGGAGAGCCACCGGGAGCCGGGTCAGTTTTCCTCGGGACAGGGCCCAACGCCTCCCGATAACATCCCGTGATAGGACACCCTGCCGCCGATAGCCGGATCAGTTTTCCTCGGGACTAGGCCCAACGCTTCCCGATAAAGTTCTGTGAAATGACACCCTTCCCGATAAGAACTGCAACCCAAGAACACAACAACACGTCTTCCGCGCAACGCGAGATCTAGGCCAAGGTTTGCTCCGCTGTTTTTCTGACCGGGAGAGAAAAACAACAACCGAACACCAACGGCCATTATTTCACATTGCTGTGTATTATACAAACGTTTATACGACAACATGCAGACGACCAACATGTCGAAGAATTCAAGAAATGCAGACGGCCACCTTCGCTACTCATGATAAAAAGAGCGTAACAAAATAACCCCAAACCAACAACAAGACAAGAGGTCAACTTATTTGGAACGTGCAATTTCAAGAAAACAAGAATTGCTACTGGTTAGCTTTATAATTAATTACCTTTTTGTCAATAGCAAGTATCGAACGGGTGTGTTTGAATGTTTACATAATTCGGATTCTGGACATAAAAGGGGTTAAATTGAACAAGAAGATACAGGAACGCTGTTTAATAAACTGTCACCGCCACAAACACGGTTCAACATGCCGGGCAGAGCCGCGCGTTGTTGGGTGTGAGTTGGCGGTATTGAAGCACAAACTGTTGTAATAGTGACGGTTGTTATTAGGGTTGTACTGAACAACGCTAACCGTGTTTAATAACAGTGACGGTCGTAACAAATAGAGACAGTAGTGAACAACACAAACCGAAGTGAACAACACAAACCGTCTAAACAGTGACTGTTGTAATTAGGTAGAAATGAACAACACGAACCCTTTTACTGTGACGATTGTTTTAATCGATCTAAAAATTTCCGCCAAAGGCTCGTCACTTCCCCGTACTGGGACTTATCGGTCCCCACATTGGAGAACAGACAAACGGTCTAAATCACTGAGGCCCCCTTTCCACCAGACGGCGATCGCGCTGCGCTCTCACTGCGATCTAACAAGGATATGTGTATCATTCACTTTCACACTGGGTATATCATACAAAACGTAAAAGTGTGACCGAGAAGACAACAAAACACACAAAGTGTAAAAACATTGGTTTCCTTCTATAGAATCCGTTGAGCGATCTGTCACATTTTAGGGCGCAGAAAGAGCGCCGTCCAAGTGGAAAGGGGGTAACACTTGCAGGAAAATGACACATGGCGTTAGGTATGGGTGGTTAGTTAGTTGGTACAAGACATTTGGTTAACTTGAATATTCAAATGTACCAGGTCCGGAGGAGGCTTTAAATCTAGTTTTGCTGAAACACAAGTTTGTAGTTTATTGATCGGTGTTCCCGGGTGCGTCTGTGCGGACGGTTTTGGCGAGTCGCTGCCACACACGCGGCACCTCGCGCTTTGTTCCCGCGTTACTGGAGGTCACAGGCACAACTGGTCGATTCATAGAGTCAATGTTGGGTTCGATTGAGACGTTGGGAGGTCATCACGAGTCTGTATCACAGCAGGTGCGGTCATGCATTCAAAATCGATATTATCATTATCATCATACTGATTCTTTTCATACTTGGTTTGGACATTCACTTGTATCATCGTAACCCAACACAAGGATAGCAAATCGCCGGCACGCACCACGTGTCGGCAGAATTTTTGGGTCTCTGCGATCAAATTATCTGATATTTCAAACGAAATTTTGTGATAATCTAGCCAGAGTATCTGGCTTGTTATCTGAGGGCGGAGTATGGGTCCCCCGGCCAACTATGACAAGGCTGATACTCAGGCTAGTGATAACCAAGGAGGTTAAAAAATCCTTGTGATAACCATGCATGTCCAACGGTTTCGTTGTTTCATATCACGATTTCCAAGCTGGGAATTTTGCCGTGCTGAACCACTCACTCACTCACTCACTCACTCCGGCGAGCGAGCTCGGAGTCTCCGAACCGTATATTAAAACGTGTTTGTCAGCTGTGCATGACGGATATCAGGGACATGTTACGTCATATATTTGCGATTTCTTCACACGATGTTGGGCGACATGGACAGCTTCAGCAATCGAGGATTTCTGCAATGAGCTGAGTGCTAGCTGAGTGCTACTGCGCTCTGTGTAGTACCTGGACCTACTTGCTCCGTGCTTTGTTGACCAGCAAATAGATGCAAACGTGACCAAAACTTTTGGGAATTGGGATTCTTCTCAAGAGGTGATTCTAAAATGAGCACTAAGAAAGAGAAAGTAACTCCACACGCGAAGTGTCGGCGGAATTTCCCTCCCTCTCCATCATGTGCCGCCCGACACGGCAGCTCTGAGTCTCAGTCTCAGCCAATCACCTTATCTAACGTTACAGGTCAACTTTCATCATCATCATTGGTACTGCCAAACATTGTCGTTACTTCATCTCGTCATTTTTAAACTCAATGCTGCAGTGAATCCCTGCCGAAGTGGTCCATACCGAACCAAAAAGTTAAATCAAACTCTTGCGTGTTTGCGCGTGCAGAGCGAACACCAGGCTCTTATCACATGTCTTCGCGCGACATTGCCCTTGACCTACATGAACATCTTCGGGAATCTTTTCGAAGCTTCTCGGCGTCACGGCCCATCGGCAGCCGTCGGTGGGTTCAGCCCGTGTCGCCGGGAGCGTTCCTCGGTGGGTCCAGCCCGTGTAGACGGGAGCGTTCCTCGGTGGGTCCCGAGCACACAGACCGTGGCACCTGCCTCCACCCGCCTGGGCGTCGCTGCCCGCGCGCCTACTGATATCACACAGCAAAGTACAACGTCCTGTTCCCGATGCATATTTGTTGTCTCTGTTCGCCCGAATGTGGCTATGTGTTCTCTGTGCAGTCTGTAAGAGTCGTTATGTACAGACAGCAGGGATTTTTCCTCCACGGCTGACTGCCGTATTAAGTTCTGCAGAAAAGCACTATTCCTTCTCTGGCCACTGTTCCCTTAGAACCAGCCCAGCTCCGGAGTCTTACCGGTCTCTAAGCGGTAATTTGTTCCCTATCGGTTCTGATTGCTGCCGGTTCAGCCCGGGATTATCCGCGGGAAAACAGCCCATTCCTTCCCGACCCGGCTCCGCGCTTCTGTCAGTACTGGACAGGTGGACGGGAGGGGAGGGGCCGGAGGGTGGGGGGTGTAGAGCCTACTCGAGGGTCCTCTGTAGGGTCTGTCCAGGCTTACCAGCTGGTTGAAGCCCAGTGTGGTGCACATGGGTGTAGAATCGTAAGGATTTCTCTGGGAGTGACATGTGTATGTTATATCTGTGTAGCGAGGGTCGCCAGATTAGATATTAGGGTTGTTGAAACTGTGCAGTGATTAGATTGTGTGGAGAAGTCGGGACTGCGGAGCGTGATGAGCCGATAGTCGGGGCACCGCAGATAACAGGGGCATAACTCTGCGCACACTCCTGCCCGGGGGCTGCTTACGGTCATGCTGCAATGTCAAGTGTTGGAGAGCAGTACGCGGGAAACAAGTGGCCACTTAATACCTTACATGGTTGTCTAATGGGCGTTCATTGGGTTTCATTTGCTTTTATTTGTTGGAATCAGTTGGAGAGAAGACACTCCACTTGTTGCTTCAAGTTTCCACCAGAACAGAACTTTAGAATTTTGAGAAATTGGATGGATAATATCTTTATCTTTATTGCAAACTCATGCCCGAAGGCTAATTGCAAAAATACATGTATGAAAGTACAATGATGATAATGATACAATAACAAAGTGGACATTGTTAATAACGGTTGGTTTTCATAACCGCCAAAAGGATGGTCAGAAGTGACACGCAATTCCTTTTCTGACCACTGACGAGGCTGGTAAATCCATTTTTGTGTACTGGAAGTTACAGTTTAACTCTGAAGGTCAGGTTAGAGGTGAAACTTAGCCGTTGAAAAGCCGATTTAGGTAAAACGAAGTTCGCAGTTCGCCGTGAGCGTTCCGGCTGCGCCTAACATTCCTCTGGCGCGGGGAATGCCGGGTATTTAGGCCAGCACCCCTGATACTTACCGCCTGATCTCGCGCCGCCGACCCGTCAACTCCACTTCCTGTCAGAAACGGTTCTTCTGGCTGGGTCTGTCCTCGGTCATTCTCTACAAACTCGGGAACGGAGAGTCCGGATGGCTCTGCGTCGGTCATTCTCTGCAAACTCATACTAATATTTCTAACAAATTTATATATGTACATATTCCCTTTGAACGGTAGATCCAAATAGGTCAAGCGCAAGTTCCACTCAGGAACCAGTTTTAAAAGTTTTCATCGACCCGTTCTGAAACTTTTTCGGACCTTCTTCAATGCCCTACCCTGTCTTTATCTATGTTATTCAGACCTTTTCTGTGATCTGCAGGCAGTTTTAGAAAATATTATGTCACGCAGCGTTTTTTAGACTGCGTTTTGATAAAAATCGTGATTTTCAACTCGTTCAGCGACTTTTTGAACCTACACTGAAACTTCGACTCGAGACCTTTTAAAACGGCGGTCATTCCATTATCAAAACGCAAACGAAATTTTCGAGGCTTTTAGCTCATAGTCATTTCTAGACGGCACTGTGAATAATGTACCTCGTCCTATTCTGTCCTTCGCGACGCCTGATGCAACAGTTTGTAACTCAGTCACTACTGTCCTACTTTGGTGCCACTCAGTGCACTCAACATGAAAGTTTGTAGATGGTATTGGTGCCCGTTATGAGAGTTTTTAATAGTTATTCTGCAAAACATGTGCCTGTGATGTATGTAGTTTGTGGTGTCCATGATGTGAGTCTGTAGTTTGGTGCCGTTATGATAATGACTTGAGAGTCTGTACTTAGTTTTTGTGCCCTGTCACTTGTCCCGGTTTCTGCCCACAGATGTCACCATTAATCTTGTCCAGATTGGTTCCGACTCGCGTCCTGCCGACCTAATTATCCCGCCGACTACTCTGACACCCATCCTCCGCACGTCTCTGTTTCCCCTCCTCCTGACCATGTTTAAGGGGTGCTGTTAGGGGGGTGGATGCTGTTAGGGGGGTGCTGATAGGGGGGTACTGTGCTGTTACTTGCCGTCCTAATCATCCCGCCCTGCTCCTCTGACACCCATCCTCCGCACGTCTCTGTTTCCCCTCCCCTGACCATGTTTAGGGGGTGCTGTTAGGGGGGTGGATGCTGTTAGGGGGGTGCTGATAGGGGGGTACTGTGCTGTTACTTGCCGTCCTAATCATCCCGCCCTGCTCCTCTGACACCCATCTCCCGCGCGTCTCTGTTTCCCCTCCTCCTGACCATGTTTAGGTTCCACCGTATTAGGAACTCCCCAAGGCCCGGCCGAACTCCGCTCCTGTTTCTTAGCTCGGCCCTTGTGCGCGCAGGGCTTCCGCTGCCGCCCGACACCACTTCAAGTTTCGTTCTGCGGAAAACTGACACGGAACTTCAGCAAAGTTCCCCAAACACGGCAGCCGGGCGGCGGGCTGGAGTCTGTCAGCACCAGCTCATTTCGCCCGCCTGTCCGCCAGGATTGATGGGTGTCATTTTACCTGCAGAACGCCGGCATTCCGCGGATTTTAAGGCTTCAGCAGGACTCATATATTACCCTGGATGATGGCGACCCTCCAACTCACTCCTCCTTTTTCGGTGCGCTCGCGGTCCGGCCCGTCTGGGGGATTCCCGTCCGGAGTCAGACAGGAAATCGCTGACATCTGTCCATCATGCTTATCACGGCCGTCATAATGCCCGACTTGGCCTAATCCGCTCACCCCTATCTCACACGGACAAGAAAGATATCATTTCCTTTAAGATTAAGAAAAATTAAAAGTTGCTACTTCTATAAAGACGGCCAAGGACGGTATGATTTCTTTCAAGACTCAGAAATAATCAAAGACTCAAGAGTTATTGCGTCCTTATACAGTACAGGGACAAGTGCGATACGATGTCCTTAAAGACGAAGTTATTCCCTTTAAGACGGAGAAGTACGCCATATTTTCCTTAAAGACAGACGGAGTCATTTCATCCCGTTATTCGAGCCGATGTTGTTTTATTTTTGCAACTCACGTGTTGCTGGAGTACCGTGACATTCCGATTCTCCGCGGAGAGGCTCCGGAGTATTCCTCCGTTTTGTTGTTGTGTTTTTGTAGCACACGTGTTGCTGAAGTCCCGAGAGTTGTGACACTCCGCGGAGAAGCTCCGGAGTACTGCTGATCATGGAGTCCTATGACACTCCGTTTTGTTGTTGTGTTTTTGTAGCACACGTGTTGCTGAAGTCCCATGAGTTGTGAGAACTTGTGACACTCCGATCTCCAGAGGAAGGCACCGGGGTATATAATATTCCTTCGTTAGCTGTTGTGTTTTTAGCACACGTGTTACTAAAGCTCTGTGAGTTGTGGCTCTCCGCGCTCCGGAGTTCTGCTGGAGTTCTGTACCACTCCGTTTTGTTGTTGTGTTTTTAGCACACGTGTTGCTGAAGTCCTGTGAGTTGTGGCTCTCCACCGAGAGGCGAGGCGACGCCAGCGTGTCTGCGCCGTGAATCAGAGCGGCAATAATAGCGGCCGCGCGCCTCGCCACAGCCGTCCCGTAGCCGGGTGGTTTACTCGGCCTGTCAGCGTTACAATCACATCGTTAAGGAGGCATCAGCACAAACGCACAAAACATGTGTAGCGAGGGGTTAGGGGGCCTTGATTGAGCCGGAGGAGCCACTTGAAGGTCACGCTCCATCTAGTCATGGTTTGACTCAGAGCGGTTATTATGGTGATGTTACACTCCAGCTGGCGGTGTAACGGCGCAGGGCTGGGGAGGGGGGTACAGGCTGGGGAGGGGGGTACAGGCTGTCAGGGGGTTCTGTTGGGAGAGGGGGGTGCTGTTAGGGGGGTACTGCTCCATCTTGTTTGTTTGTTTGTTTATTAGGAATCTCCATTAGTTACATTGAACTATTCTTCCTGGAGTCCTTTACACACAATGAATAAAATACATAACAACAAATTATACAGATAATGTTGATCAGACAACTAGCATAAATCAATCATTAACATTCTTAACTTATCATATTATGCAATACATTAAATTACTCATAACGTCAATCAATCAATTCATCATTATCCTCATTCAATTAACATAAACAAAAACATTATTATCATATCATATCATACATGTACATAATATTATCATATATTAGATATTGTGGAGGTCAGAGGTCATGAAATATACAGATGGAACATAGTCAAGTTTACCACCATCTAGTCATGGTTTGAGTAAATAGATAAGTCATCAGTCGTACTGAGAAGACCTCCTCGCTCATTCCTTTCTTCATCCCTTTTTTCTGCAAACTACCGAGAAGACTGCAGAAACCGCTGCCGCCAGCTGATATGTCGTGCTATTTGACGTTCTTCTTCCTCTAGAGTAGAGTAGACATCTTTCGGTTGAGTAGGAGTTCACACCCCATGGAACCGCTCCTCATCAACGGCTTCTTCCACTCTGTATTCAGCTGACTGTGATGTTTGGTTTGTGAGGGTTATCCAAGGCTTTGTAGTTTCACACAACTAGTTTTGCAAGGTATTCAGAATGCTGAAGTCAGCTGATGTGGATGCTGACTTTGCTCGCTGTTCCAGCAGGACTTGATGAGGGATTCTGGGTAGTGAAATTCCACCAAAAATAAGAAGATCTATTGGCCTGGACAGTCAGTCCGCGGAAAGCGTAACATCTCCCGCTCTACAAAGCGTACGGTGTAGAAAGTTAAGTTCGTCAAACAGCGCAGAGAAGGGCCCGTGACGTCACGACTTTGTGAGTATCGCAGAAGTCTCTCCTTGTCACCTGAACGCCGTGTCATTGACCTTGGCCATGATGATACGCCTGACCTTGATAACCGTGTTTTATCGCCATTTTGACCTTTACTGTCCAAACCGCAAAACATCTAAACAACACGACAAACTTAAATCGGGAAAAAAACTTCTCAAAGTTTAGTCTGGAGAAACTTCCAAGTTCCGACTAGAAACGAGATCCCCGGGCCCACATTGCGAAACAAACTTCCCCGCAGCCCAAACGCGATTTAATTTTACCCTGTGTTTTCCCAGTGCCTGTGTTGTACCAGTGCCTGTGTTGAACCAGTGCCTGTGTTGTACCAGTGCCTGTGTTGTACCAGTCCCCGTGTTGTACCAGTGCATGTGTTGTACCAGTGCCTGTGTTGTACCAGTGCCTGTGTTTTCCCAGTGCATGTGTTTTCCCAGTGCCTGTGTTTTCCCAGTCCCCGTGTTGTACCAGTGCCTGTGTTTTCCCAGTGCCTGTGTTTTCCCAGTGCCTGTGTTGTACCAGTGCCTGTGTTGTACCAGTGCCTGTGTTTTCCCAGTGCCTGTGTTTTCCCAGTGCCCGTGTTGTACCAGTGCCTGTGTTGTACCAGTGCCTGTGTTGTACCAGTGCCTGTGTTGTACCAGTGCCTGTGTTGTACCAGTGCCTGTGTTGTACCAGTGTCAGTGTTGTACCAGTACATGTGTTGTACCAGCGCATGTGTTTTCCCAGTCCCCGTGTTGTACCAGTGCCTGTGTTGTACCAGTGCCTGTGTTGTACCAGTCCCCGTGTTGTACCAGTGCCTGTGTTGTACCAGTGCCTGTGTTGTACCAGTGCCTGTGTTGTACCAGTGCCTGTGTTGTACCAGTGCCTGTGTTGTACCAGTGCCTGTGTTGTACCAGTGCCTGTGTTGTACCAGTGCCTGTGTTGTACCAGTGCCTGTGTTTTCCCAGTCCCCGTGTTGTACCAGTCCCCGTGTTGTACCAGTCCCCGTGTTGTCTACTCGTATATTGCAGGTTTATTTGCGTGTATCTGTGCGCGGCTTGACAGGAGGGCAGTTGTTTATCGGGTTCTTATCGCCAACATAGTTGAGATTCGTGCGTTTTTAATAGCTGCTGCCGGAGCGGCAAGGCCAGGCGGAGACTCCACTGGGGAGGCGCCGCGTCTTCTGGCACAACTCGGGTACAGACGCAACTTCGCGTTTTCTGGCACAACCCGGGCACAGACGCAACTTCGCGTTTTCTGGCACAACCCGGGCACAGACGCAACTTCGCGTTTTCTGGCACAACCCGGGCACAGACGCAACTTCGCGTCTTCTGGCAAAACCCGGGAACAGACGTAACTTCGCGTCTTCTGGCACAACCCGGGCACAGACGCAACTTCGCGTCTTCTGGCACTCTTCGGGAAAAGACGCAACTTCTTATGATCCGGGCACAAACGTCTTGGGCGACTTCGTCTTCAAGGCCTAAACCTGACGGAGAAACAACTAGATTCATAGTTTTGATCAGTAATATTATAAAAGCATACTTGCACGCCTTTTAATAAAAACTGCAAACACATAAGTGGCTGGTGGTGGCACCATTTCGGTGGGCGTGTGATGGGGCGGTACAAGCAGAAACTAACCTGTGTAAAATTAGCGGTATAACAACAACAACCACCTTACAACAACAGCGGCTACAGCGTTACAGCACCAACAGCGCGACCAGAGCTGTTCTTGTGTCGTTATGTGCTGTCCCCGTGACGTTACGTATGGAACACTTGGGATATTTCCGCCTGACTGAAACCCGCAGTGTAAAATTATCGGTGTAACAACAGCCTTACAACAGTAACTACAGCGTTACAGCACCGACAGCGAGACCAGAGCTGTCCCCGTGACGTTACGTGCTATTCCTGTGACGTTACGTGCTGTTCTAGTGACGTTATGTGCTGTCCCTGTGGCGTTACGTGCTGTTCTAGTGACGTTATGTGCTGTCCCTGTGACGTTACGTGTTGAACACTTGGGATATTTCCGCCTGACTGAAACCCGCAGTGTAAAATTATCGGTGTAACAACAGCCTTACAACAGTAACTACAGCGTTACAGCACCGACAGCGAGACCAGAGCTGTCCCTGTGACGTTACGTGCTGTCCCTGTGACGTTACGTGCTGTCTCTGTGACGTTACGTGCTATTCCTGTGACGTTACGTGTTGAACACTTGTGATATTTCCGCCTGACTGAAACCCACAGTGTCGCCATCCCGGCTCCGGACGCGTTTCCCCGAGAAACGGTTTTCTGCACAAGCCTCTCTTATCGATAATTACACGGTAACTAAACGGGTCAATTGACGAAACATCAGGGGCAAACCGCCGCAGGCTCCCACCAACCGGGCGGCTTAGGCAGAACGCTGCCAGACTGGGTCGGTGGGACGGCCTAGGCTGGTTTGGTTGGGCTGTGTGGGTCGGTAGGGCAGTGTACAGATGGATGGGTTGGGATATATGGGTCGGTAGGACAATGTACGACTGGGTGGGTTGACTGTGTGGGTCGATATGACAATATAAGGATGGGTCGGTTAGCCTGTGTGGGTCGGTAGGAATAGATGGGTTTGCACCTGGGTAGGTATGCTGGGTAATGATGATGAGGTGGCACACGACCGGGGTGTTGGTACATTGGCCAGTACATGGGTCATGTGGGCCAGCAGTGGATCGGTTTGAGCCTGTGCAGTATCAGTGAGTAACCAACAGGGTTATGTGGGTCGGTTGAACTTCATGGGTGGGTAAGATCCCATGAGTACATGAGACGTTAAGACTGCGCGGCTCGGCAGGACTTTTGATGGTGGGGGAAACCTGGGTGTGTAAGAATGATTTCCGCCAGTTTGGCCCATCTTGGCTGATTGTGTGAATGAATAACGGGCAGTGTTAATGATTAAGCAGTCATGTGCCCTTCCGCACCACCTTATTTAAAATCGCAGGGCAATAATTCAAATTTGTTGTGGGGGTCAGAGCGGGGGCAGGCTGGCAGGCGGGCCTGCGAAACCTCAGCAATTACGGCCCGGCTCGCCCCCAGCAAGGCACCGCCTCTAGATTACACAGGTCAGTGGGAGAGCCCGGCTCCAGCCGTGAGACATGGGCCCCCGCCGGGCCGCGATCAGCAACATGGGGCTGAGGAACAAGAACTAGTTACAGTTACACAGACCTACAGGTGCACAGGTCAATGGGAGAGCCCTACTCCAGCCGTGAGACATGGGCCCCCGCCGGGCCGCGATCAAACCAACATGGGGCTGAGGAACAAGAACTAGCTACAGTTACACAAACTTTAGGGGAGGAAGTCGGGTTAGTGTTGGGCCGCCGGCAAGTTTCCTCCCGCAGAACCCACTCACACGGTCTCCTGAACTCTCGCCGCGCCGGGTAAAACTTCGGGACACCATCATCATAAAACACACAGAGACTTGGGTTGCAGTACATGATCATGTCGTGTTTCTATCGGCCCCAGGTCGTGGTTCTGTCAACCCGGTGTCGTGGTCCTGTCGGCCCTTTATCGTGGTCCTCTTGCCCCTTTATCGTGTTTTTGTCGGCCCGGTGTGCTGTAGCAAGGTCCGTGTCGCGCTGTTTGTGTTAAATCGCCCCACATTTGCTTACACGGTCCTTCCCAACAATAGCCAAACACATCTCCGCGCTGAGCAAATCTAACGCCAACAAAACAAACCCGGCCCATCCGCGGCCTACTTAGAAACTTGTCTGTGATAAACATGCGTTCTGCTCAGAAAAACGGGAACCTGACATATTCCTACTCTCCAAGCAATGGTTGGGCTCCGGCTGTTTTTTTTTAAACGTTTTTTTTAGTCGTTTGTGTCGGGCTTTCTATTTTGTATCGTATCTTGTATTATCAAAACCTGTTGGCTGGCGGACTTCAAGAAACGATACAAAACAGAAAGCCCCATAAAAACGACTTAAAAACGTTTAAAAAACAGCCGAAGCCTAGCTTCTGCTTGGAGAGTAACACGTTCCCACCCTAAGCAGCGCTGGAGCGACTCTCGCTCAGCAGCTAATTTGGCTCGAAGTTAACTTTAATGAGATCTACCTGCTGAAGCATGGAGCTCTATCCGCGCCGCCTCACGGCTAGGGTATCGCAATGCCGAAAAGCAGATCCTCATTAAAATAGCTCGCAGCGAGGCCTGAGAGCGGAAGTTGGGAATACTGGACAGACGTGTCGCTAAGACGGTTTAGCGCGAGAACTAGTTTGTTCCAACGTCATGAGCCTCTGTGGGAACTTCGCGCGGTTATCTTCGCTCTTGTTTTGCTCCCTTTTAGATCACAAGTGGTTCCACGAGAACCAGAGATACGCCGATGGGCTTGGTGGGAAAGGTCGCCCTGAAAGTTCGCGATAAGAATAATCGGTGCGATAGTTTCTGTAATGTAGGAAAATTGATGCGATAGTTCCTGTAATCAGTATGACGAATTGATGCCACAGTTTCTGTGTGGCTTCTATTGGCCCACCAAACTAACGACCTCCTCAAGAAGTGATGTGACAGTTTCTGTATGATCTGAAGATCTATTGAGATGTAATATTTCCTGTATTGCCTTTGCTGTCAGTGCCGATAGTTTCTGTATTGCCGCGGCTGTCATCAGTGACAGTTCCCGTATGGCCCTGCCGTCTGTAATGAGTTCCCGTACGCTGCACTAGTGAGTAAGTGACGGTCCTGTCGTCTATGGTGAGTTCCCGTACGGTGACAGTCCTTATCCTGCCGTCTGTAGTTCCTGTGCGGTCTTTGCCGTCTGAGGAGTGATTGATGAAGATGCCTCTCCGTGAGTTTCGCGCGCTAAAGACAACTCACCTGTACATCTCACCTGCCGTACCTGCGCGCCTCACCTGCCGTACCTGGCAGCCCTACCTGTGCTTACCTGTACCTGAGTGGTGCCACACCGCCCGCGGCAGGGGGGCTTTGTTCGCCTGTTGGTCTGGGCGGGTTCCTTCTGACCCGTTTTTCCATCCGAAGAGCCGAAAACAAAAGCGCGAAACGAGGCTCCTGTCCGTGTATAATAACGTCGCCAATTACCCAAATTACCGCTGATTAAAGCGTTGTCACTCCCGGCCCCGGCCCGGCCGCCCTTTGTGGTCTGGAGCCGGCATGTCTGGACACCCAAAACAGTTTTGCATGGATTAAATCAGCCCAAACTTTACTTCAGAAACATCAGCTCAACTCGTCCTCAAACACGCAGAAAAACTTCGCAAAAACTCCAAATCGGGGAAATTCAGCGACTCTGTTTAAATAGTTGATCCCGAGTCTATAAATCTGTTTGGCACCAGCTCGCTAATCCGGCTGAAGGGGATTATCCCGCATTATCAACACCAACAAAACTTTACAACCGCACAACTTATAAACGTCTCCTCAGAACTTCTAAACGTCTTCTTCAAATCCTCCCCATTTGATACTGAGAAAACCCGCTCAGGTGAGCTGGTACTCAGGTGAGCTGGAGATGTCTGACCAAAGGTATGCAGGAACTGTTGAATCCTGGCAGGAAAAAGACAGGTCTTATTGCGGATGAAATTTCGCATGAAAGAAACCATCCTTTGGGATTTTACAGATGTGGTAATGTTGTGTTTGTGAGAGGGGGGGGGGGGGGCGGCCCAGACGGGTGAGTGACAGGAGGCACGGGCTGCTCGCCAGCCGACCAATCACAGCGCGCATTAGCTCCGTACTGGCGCCACGCTTACGGCCTGCACAATGCCCCCCGGTCACGTGACGCGGCCGCTCGACAAATATGTCGATGGATATTAATAAATTACGTGGCGCCTGAGCCCCGCGTAATAAGTCGCTGGTTGGGGTAGTCCGGGTCGCTGTGCTGCCGAGAGGAGGCCACAAGGAACGCGTACCAGACAACTTTGTTCACGGAGTTTTACCGGAGTTTGCCCAGTTTTCCGGCGGAGACGAGCGACGATCGGCCCGCCTGTCGGACCTGTGTCGGCCCGGAGCGAGGCGGAAGCAGCAGGAGGAACGCGTGTCTCTATCTACAGGCATGTTGTTATTATTGAACCGTACACTTTGCCGACACAACTTTCTTATCTCGTATCCACACTATTATCAAAACTAGTGTTTTGGTCGAACCACGCGGACAGCCGAGCGGGAAGCGCACTTTTCAAACCTGCGAGTCGTCACCGAAATTCCTGCCGACTCCTGAAGCCCTACCTTTATGAGTTACGTTTAACTGGAGAAAGACAAACAATATGTAACTGTGAGCACATGCCTTTACTCGGGCACCCAGGCTCTCAGGGTGCTATTGTCTCACGCTGAGATCCCGCCGACTTGTTTATAGACTTCTTATTCCTGCCGTTTTCTGTAACATGTCTTAATGTTCTCCAGAATTACGTGGTTTTCTTGGGAAGGTTTCTTGAAGAAAAGTTGTAGCGCCCCCCTGCCCTCCGCGCGCACGAGTCGGGTGTACTCTGGTAATCAGTATTGTTATATTGTAGGAACATGTTCTGCCCATTGTTGCCATTGTTAGCCGCGCAGCGCGGGTGATTTACACACGAGGGCAGGATAAGGTGGACAAATATGTTTTCAGGTAACATCATGTCAGGCCTACGCGGCGGTAGCCCCGCTGCCGTGCCGGCCCGCAGGTTTCCTCAGGCGGACACGCGCCTTCCCCCGACCCCGTCTGGGGCACCTCCCGGTAAACTCCCGGCTGTCCGCCTCCCGATAACATCAGTCCGACTGGCGACAGGCGTGGTCAGTAAGGCTGACGTCTCCTCGCGGGAAGACGCCTTCTCGGGTTATAACAACGGGCACAGCGTCTTCAGACTGACTTAGGTTCGCCATGTCTTCACCAGAAGGTCCCAATCTCCCATGTAGAGCACTTGTAATGGTGATACATTAGACTCAGGGCCGTGTCAGAAGTAAGATTTTGGGTGCAGCAAGATATAAGGCCATAAGGATGATGCGTTTGACGCTGTGAGAAGTAAAGTTTTAGGCACAGTATATTGAAGGGCGATGTGTTTGATGGCGTAAGAACTAAAGTCTTAACGTTTTTCTGTAACCCACGAAACCATCCACTTAACTTGCTTGTCCTCTGCGTTAAGAAATGTGCCAAGTGCTGATAACCCAAAAGTTTAATGTTTTGGGTACTATATTGTTGATTAGATCTTATATTTGGCGTGCCACAATCACCCCTGTAAGCTATTAGATGTTGCCCTTTGTGCAAGAATTTTTTCTAGGACGTAGTTCATGCGAACTATAATAAGTACAAACTTCTGAACAACATGACGACTACATGTAAAACGCGTGCTTTCTTTATACCCTTATTACACTTGACTCTACACTGATGTGTTTAGAACGTCCCCGGTGTCCTAATATGTGTCGTATACATGTCTGAAATCTTGATACTTGCTGTACAAGTGTGTTGTATTTCATGTATAAGTGTGGTATGTGTATTACATGTTTGTGGAAGCCTGAATGCGTGTTGTTTAAATGTGTTATAGAATAACTTATACATGTAACACACTTACACATGTAGCATACTTATACATTGTGGCACAATGTATAAGAATGCAACATAAATGTATAACTATTCTGCTACACTTGTTTGTATAAGCCTTAAGCGTTTTGCATTCTGTCTGTAGGTCACAGTTTCGTTATCTGCACCATGATGAGAGTTTTATACACGTGTTGTCCACCTCTGTTCCCTTATCGTGTCCAGTCTTAGACAAGAAGCCATACAAGCAGATACAAGAGTTAGAATTTACCCTTATGTCTGCTGTTTCTTATGATAGTTTTGCTACAAACAAATGACGTCTTGTCTGAATGTCTATTGTCGTATCGCGAGGGGTGCTTTATTCTCGTATGAGCTATATCATCTCCCCAACAGCTCCTTACTCTCCAGCCATGCTAGCCTGTCCTGTCTATATCATATGTTGCTAGTGAGTTGCACAAAGTGCAGTAAACCTAATGTTCAGTACCCTTCAACAGGTACAGGTCTAACAGCAAATCAGGGCCCCAAATGTGCTGTGAGTTTTTGTTGTAGGTACAGTGTTATAACGTGTGTTATAAGTCTGTACATACTAAGTGCTACAATGTTGTTACAATGCGCGTCTTGTGCCCAGCTAATGTTACCTGACGTGTGCCCTGTTCCCCTAACCTGTGTGTTGCATTATTGCGTGGAACAGAAACTGCCTGTTGATTCAAATTATACGTTTTGTTCCCCCTCATCCTTAGGTATTGAGTAGTAACCCCTACCATGTTCTATATATCCCCCTAGCTAGAGGTTCTGGAGACCTGGCACCCCCGCCCACTGCCCCAGTCTTGAAACTTTGTAGACTGCTGTGCGTGTGTTGGAACCTTGGTTGGTACGTTACCGTGCATCAACATGTTCTGTCGTCCGCAGGTTCCCGACCCTTAGCAGCCCCTCCCCCCTCCCATCGGGGCTGTCCCGTCCCCCGGGGGTGCCTTCTTGCTGTGTGTTATGAGTTATTGATGTAAACTGTGAAAAAGTTTGTGTTGCACTCTTGTATATAACGTCCTTGCTGTGCCCTTACGCGTGTTCTCTGTCGTTCTCAGGTTCCCGACCCTTAGCAGCCCCTCCCCCCCTCCCCTCGGGGCTGTCCCGTCCCCCGGGTGCCTCCTTCCTGTGTGTTATGAGTTATTGTTGTAAACTGTGTGAGTTGTACTCTTGTGTATAACGTCCTTGCTGTGCCCTTACGCGTGTTCTCTGTCGTTCTCAGGTTCCCGAGCCTTCACACCCCCTCCGCCTCCCCCCGGGGCAGCGGCGTGGATGGCCCAGTGAATGGAACGGCGCGATCCCCTCTGGACCTCAGCGTACCGGGGAGCTCACAGCTCGGTCTGCGGCCCGACCCCGCCCGTCCAGCCGCCCAGCGACATTAAGCCGCCGCGTGGCATGCCCAACGGCGGGCCCGCCTCTCTGCGCACCGCCGACCCAAACCAGCTCCTGCCCACGGAGGACGTCGAGAAGTTCTTCCGGCACTTGGACCGGCCCGTCGCGCCGAGCTCGCACGGCATCAGCGTGACGATCCACACCAGCCAGCGGGCGCAGGACACCACGGAGCCGCCCAGCCGCCAAGCGGCAGACGCGCACAGCTACGGCACGGACAGCCCGTACAGTAGCCCCGCGCTACAGAACTATAGCCTGGCCGAGACGAACTCAGCAGACATGTACCAGAATCACTCCGTCGCGGCCATGCACCATCCCGCCGGGTCCCCGCCCACCTACCACGAGTCCCCGGGCGGGTTCCCTCTGCACGCCGAGGGCCGCAGCCCGGTGTACGTGCCCACCACGCGGGTCCACTCCATGCTGTCCATGCCGTACATCCAGCAGGGCAGCGCCGCCTCGCAGCAGGTCAACCCGCAGCAGACCAACGGCCACGCCGTCTGGTGTCAGCCCGACTCCACCGCCTTCCCCCAGCCTACCTCCTCGGCGCACCCCTCGGTGTCGCCCCGCTTCTCCTTCCCGCCGTCCCCGCCGCTGAACGCCGCGGCCAGCCGGGACTCCTACACGCCGCTGGCGCGCACCAACGGGCTCAGCCCGTACACGGCCTACGTCAGCCCCGACATGGCCAGCTGGAGCACCTTCGACAACGTCGGCTTCCACCCGCGCGCCATCGGCGGGCCCACGCTGGCAAGGAGATCAAGCTCAGGTAGGAACTCTTCTCAAATCTTCTGTTTGATGTAGGAGAGATAGTGTAGGAGAACATAGGCTTCCTGGGCTGTCGTAAGAACTGGGAGGGAAAATCCGTACATAAACTGTTTAAAACAAAACAAAAAAGAAGTTTTTAGGAGGTTTAGTACTGCAGAATCCACGAAAGAAAAATCTTAACTAAAAACAAAAGTTGTCTAACTTTTCCGAGGTTTGTTACGTTGCCTAATACTGGAGAAATGTAAAGCAAAATCTCTCTATAAACTGTACAGGGACCACGTTCTTCTACAGACTTGATATTGTAGAAACGCAGAGTTTTCCTGACATACGGCTTTATTACGACTATCCATGAGCTGTATAGACTACAGAGCCTGCTACCTGCGAGCCGCCACAGATGGGCCGGACACATTACCTGATCCGCGCGTTAGAGCAGCTTGTTTATTTGTTTTTGTTACACGCATTAAACGTCCCCTTCATTTCAACTGTCTGGGCCGGTCGGGGGTAAGGGTGGTGAGAAGCCGTATGGAGATGGGACCCATCAGTACTAGTGTCCCCAGCTTGTGGCGTTCTGTGGACTACCCTCCAATATGACTAGTTGTGTGTTCTTGTAGAAACTGGACTCAGGCAATACAGACGTTTATAGCCTGCTAACAGTGACTGTCGGCACGCGAGCGTGTTGTCCACGGGGCGGGTCCAGATAAACTCTCTATTCAGCCCGCAAACGAGCGCATTTTCCCGGCTAATGATTCCTGAGTGTTCCCGGGGTGAGGCCAGCGGGGGGTGGCGGTTAGCCCGGCGGGGGGCGAGGTGACACCTCCCGCCGCCGTGTTGACTTTACCCCCGCTGGCTAATCGGTCCCCCCGCTGGGTCCGTATTGTCTGCCGTGCAGGGCGGGCGGAGGGCTGGTGCCGCCAGACATGATAGCGGAGATAAACTCTAATCTGGCACAGGCGATTCCTGCAGAATGCAAACCGTATTCAGAAACTAAGGACAAGCGACCATGTAAAAAACACTTAAACTATGGGATACCAACAAGTACTTGCATTGCTTCCGTTTCAATGTCTCTCAGACACCTTCGTCAGAGCTTATAACTATGCTGAATCCGCGTTTATAATATAAGTTTGAAACGGACACGATATTAGATAACGTAGCTGTGAATAGATAAACTGTAGTCTGTCAAAGATGCTTGTTGCAGAACGCAAACCCTATTCTGAAGCTTAAGACACGGGGTCATGACAAAAGTGGCATGCACAATTGTACAGATTTTCCAGAACAATTAAACAATGCTAAACCCAAGTTTATAAGTTTGAAACTGGTAGGATATAAATAATTTATTACAGATATCTTAGATGACGGAGCTGTGAATAGATAAACTATAATCTGTCACAGACGATTGTTGCAAAATGCAAACAACATTCAGAAGCTAAAGCCATCCGATCATGTAAAAAGTGTTACAGTAACGTGTAATAGTGTAGATTTACCACAACACTTCAACAATGCTTAACCAAAGTTTATAAGTTTGAAACGCACGTGATCAGATAACGGATTTGCGAATAGATAAACTGTACACAGCCGAATGTTGAAAAATGCAAACGGCATTCAAAAAGACACAAAAATCTGGCATAAAGATATATGAACCAATACAGCAATGAAAGAAAGTTAAATGTACCAAACATAACTGCATATGCACGAACAGATAAACAACTGAACCCTTTATCCATTCCGAGCGACCGGCACAGAGTGTAGAGGGATTTCATTTTTAAATCAAAACAACGGCAGTGTATGAACTAAGTAAAAAGTAACAGAGTAAAAACTAGTCATGTCAAGTTAATGAGTTTAAAACAGATATGATCGCACAACTGCCGCTAACAGATATGTACATATAGCCATCTTGGTCGGCAGAATGCAAATGGCATCATGAAAGATATGAATTATAGAAAACCTGGCATACAGGACTTGCCAAAACGGCACCATAGTTAACAAGTTTAAAACAGACGTAATATGGCGGAAATCTTCTACTGCTTGATCCACTTTTTACATGTGGCGAACAAGACAACAGCATAAAACTTGTCTTATCCAAAGGGACTCTTGCACAGTTGATAACTTCAAACTAGACCCGATAACGGAGCCCCGGACAGAAAATCTGACCCAAACCATTATTTGACCCAACCGATTGCTACATTGAGGTTAAAACTTAAGTCGTGAAAACTTTGTTTCTTTGTTACTCTTTCGCACCTAACGATTAGGGCTTTTTTTTATTGATTACGAAACATTTAAAATCCAAACAAGCGAATCTATAATCATGTACCTATCAACATATATTATATATGTACACTTCAACATAGCACATGTATCTACCCACCCGTATGGCGGACAGATAACGCTAGAGCAGGGCGCAACCCGGGAAGATAAAGGGAAATCTCAAGCTTCCACAGCTGATCATCTCAAAATCGAAATACCTTAAGTTTGACTATAAAACTGACCACATTTAAGTTACTTAAAAACTGTCTACCCCAACTTTACACATTCGTTACGTTATAACAGATGGTAGACTAGTCAGCAAACTTTTGGACAGGCGCAAACTGTACGTTAACTTATCCAGCCGATAGCTAGATCATTTGACGGAAAAAAAAAAGTTACTAACTTTAAAACTGACCAAATAGAGTTATCTACATGTGACATCACATGGCTGGTTTTGGTGAAGGTTCCGTCGTTAAAACTAAGACTAGTTGTGGCTGGGCGGCCGTTCATGTGAAAAGGACTGGCCTTGTGCAAACTTCAGAACTGATCGCGTGGAGTAGTTTTAACTTTGATAAACCACCAAATTTGGCTCAAATGCAAGTATTTTCTGTGAAAAATAGAGCGAAAAGCTAACGGCGAAGAGAGATGATGCCAAATAACCGACTGTTATCAAACAGCCGCCTGTTTCACGGGGATTTGTAGCGACCGCTCACCGGGAAGCTTTGTAGGCGAAACAGCGGACCACATCGCGGGTAAAAACGTACCGCTCGTAGGTACTCGTGCTCAATAGTGTCTAACGTTGGAACAGGCTAGGGGAACTCTGGCGTTAACGTCTAATCGATTATATCATCGGTTTAATAAATGTTTTTTTGTCTGTATCATTCAGTTCAGTTCAGTTCATCCTCATGTGAGGTGCCATTAACCATGCGTTTCTATCTAGCATGGCGGCTGTATCATATATATATATATATATATATATATATATATATATATATATGTATATATATATATATATAAGGCAAAGCTAGGCACAACTTTTCAGGCGCAGTTCCTACAGATTCTAAAACATATAAAAACCGCACTCCCGATAACAACCGGAGTCCGATAACTAAATACTATCCTGCTGACCACATAGAGAAGCTATAATGTTAAAATACTATCCTGCTGACCACATAGAGAAGCTATAATGTTAAAATACTATCCTGCTGACCACATAGAGAAGCTATAATGTTAAACTACTATCCCGCTGACCACATAGAGAAGCTATAATGTTAAAAGCGCTCCTGACACATAGAGAAGCTATAATGTTAAAAGCGCTCCTGACAAATCCAGTAATCAATAAGTTTGTCTCATTACCGACAGAATCGCCACGACCATCAGATAAGGCCCAACATTAACATGCCGACACAGACTGGGCCGTTCTGGGGACTTTTATCAACTTTTAGTCACGTTCTGCGAGTTTTAGCCGCGAGGAGCGACAGTTTCTTCCTTATTCCGTACCCTGGGGTACACCAGGTTTCCGTTCCCAGCTCACCAGAGCTGATATTTCCTGGGTGATGCGGAAATGTCGGCGGGTAAAGTCGTAGGAAACGCGAAAATCCCGGCAAACTTTGTCCACTCGCGGTGAATAATGGAGCAGGCACGGCGGCTGTACATGTATACACATGGATGCGCGTATAAACACGTATGTGTAGCGATATGTGGGGAGCACACACGGCACCCTGCACGCTTCCGTCGTACCAAGGACACGTCGGGAGACGACGGAAAAACGCCGCTGGACATGTTAATCATAGCAGTTGTGCGTGTCAGCACGTATTGCCATGTGTTACATTAGCAAAAATATGCTTGTGTATTTCTAGCAAACGATTCGATGCGAAGATTCAATTACGTCTTGATATTTAACGATCCTTAATTGTAAACAAAGGAAATATTATTGCTAGTCGTTTTTAATGGATTGAAGAAAGGTACGTGCTCCTGGCGGGACGGAAGTCTGTACTCCTGCCGTGTCAATACTTGCCTTCGCTGGTGACTCTACAGTCGTGCGTTCCTACAGATCCATTGTACATTACACAATACACTCCACAGTCGCGCGTTCCTACAGAACTATTGTACATTACACAATACACTCCACAGTCGCGCGTTCCTACAGAACTATTGTACATTACACAATACACTCTACAGTCGTGCGTTCCTACAGAATATTGTACATTACACAAAGCACACATGAGCACCGACTATTATACATTACACAAAACACACATGAGGGCCAACACTTGAAGTTTGGAATGTCCCTTACCAAGGTTTGAAAGCCAAAGATATTGTATCAGGCCGGTTGGTTTGAGATCAGTGAACTCTGCACAACGTTCATCATATGATTCAACATGAGCCACTTCAACACTGGAGGGTCCAAATTCCGATCACGCTAAGTTCGCGTCTCGGCCCCTTACTGACTCCGTTTGTCGTTTCATAGATCTCTAAAGTCTTTCATTTAAAGCGCAGTTAAGATGTTTATTCATTACTGTGGTAAAATTCGTTTCTGTGATAGAATTAACAAAGAAATTAATATTCGACTTTGATAGAAATTCCGCGTGTCATAACGTACAATGTTCAGAAGTTCTGTAGGCTTCCGTTCGGACTTTCTGTACGATCGACTTGTTTCGTGTTAGTACAGTGTATAGTACAGTAGCCTATAAGCTTATCCATTGCACAATATGGCGACAATAGTGTATACTTTATAATCGGACGCAGTGATGTAGGGACATTAGTATTTCCAGGCCTGGCACAGTTTCCGTTATGAGCGCAGAGAAATTAACGCGGTATCTGGGTCAGCAGGAGTACTGGGTTCCCCGGGGTAAAATGTTAGATTTGTGGAGAGATCAGCAAATCAATGTATTGTATTCATTTCCAAACGAGTTTTTTCCTGATAGTATAAAACCAATAAGAAAGCGGATGCATGCCTATAACTTATGTAAATCGATGTAAGGTTGGATATAAGTTGTCTATATCACATTGCCGCATTATCCTGACTGTAGCGTGATAATGGTTTATCTTGAGGCGTGGATTTGATCTCTGTGAGTTGAATTCTGGTAACAAGAAGATAAAGCTTTAGGCGTGCTGAACAGAGTGTTCTAGTGCTCAGTTCTGCTGTGGAGTTAAATCGACTTTGACGAATTTTGACGGAAAACCCCACCTAGATAGAGGCGATATCGGTTCTGTCAGCTTCTATATTCCGGCCGAAGGCTCAACATTTGGACTCGTTTCTTATACATGGGGACTGCGTCATAGCTGACGTCATCGCGTTTATGATGAATTGTTTTGTAAACGAGAGATAGCTTTATCTGGTTTACTGTTTTGTTTCTTCCCTTGTTTACTATCAACACTATAGTTAATGATATTTTACCTCTAGTCTTTGATGCAATGGTGTAACTACCGCATTAAGCCCCTATGGACAAGAGCATGCAAATAAAGATCATTCCATTATTATTAAGGTACACAATAATAAAAATCAAATCATAATATACAAGCGGAGTTTTCGGCTGTTTTTTTATCGGGGCTCCACTCCGCTCTTCCCCGCCCCACGTGTCGGTACCGGTGCCTCCGGGCGCGACTTTGTGTGGCGATGTTGTGACAAGTCAGACTCGCTACTTTGTTTGCTACACATCGGCTTCTGTAGCAGTGAAAGGTAGAGACTCTGACTTAGGAGTCAAGTTTGTAAGGGAGGAAAACGATATCAACAATGGCTGATCAGAGCCCTTTTGTTTGGGCGTTCAAGTACTAGATTAAGTACAAAACTGCTGAATGAACCAGTCCGATACGTTTGATTTGGCTGGTACATGTACTATGAGTTTGTCTCCAGTCTCTTTCTGGTTGAAAGTTTTGGTTAACATAAACAAACAAGCTCTTGTCCGTGCATTGTTCGGGAAACAATTGTAAAACAAAAGAAAAGTTTGTGTGCTTAGTTTTAAGTAGTGAAAATTGAGTTGTTCTTAGTTTTCCAAGAGTTGCATTCCTAGTTCGGTCGGATTTCTCTAGTGTTATGTGTGCGGAGTTGCTGTGCTCCTACGTTGCCACCATGATTGTGTGGTAAGAACTTGCCTACTAGTAGTAGTTCCCCAGATCGACTGCGTCTGTTGGGCGGGCTTGTCAGAACACGCTCATGTCTCGGTTCTCTGGATCTCTCCATTTTCAAAGGACAGGCGAAGGCCCATTGCGAGGGTTACAACAGTTGTTTAAAATCTGTACCGCGGCTATGGCTGGCTACTACGCACTCCATCTTGAGTTGAGATGACTTTTCACAATCGATATTTGTCAGCCTATCGCATTGTCCCTTTATTGGGAAATGTCTGTAACAAAAGAAGCCAGAGTTGATGCCCTGAATATGTATGTGCTGAAAGGCTACCTGCACTGTTAGCATGGTGCTGACATTTCTGTGTTGTACTGTTAAGATTTCTGCGTCAGTAGGATTTTGAGTTGCTAAGATTTTGTGTTGGAGGGATTCTGTACTGTGAGATTCTTACGTCGGTAGGATTTTTGGGTTGTTAAGATGTCTGTGTTGTTAAGACACAACCCCCCCCCCCCCCTTTCAATGATGTCGTGCGCCTAACAGTTTTGCCCCCCTGACCCCTCACATGTACGGACAGCCAACCCAGCCTGGTATGGCATAATTAGAAAGCCGAGCCAGCCGGCGAAAGTTTAGACGATATTGTTTATGTAATACTATAACATTGCGACAAAGTGGTGTGATTAACTCGAACAGAAGAAGCCCCGATCCTGCCTTGTGTCAGGGTAAGAACAACAGACGCGGGTCTGATGGAGCAGAAGCGTCCCCCCGGTGTAATTTGGGCAGAATTTACGGGTCTGCCCGCCCCGATTATTGCGCGGGGAGCGGGACCTCCTCTGCGCCTGTCGCGCCCGCAAGGCTCCGCGGAGGAGCTGAACTTGTTACTCTGCTGCTGAGACGTCCCAGCTGTTCCGCCGCGCCGCCAGCACAGATTCCTGCCAAGACGAATGGGCGCTCGGTCCCAGCGGCGCAGCTCCGTCCTGTTTTGGTAGGGAGGCAGGTATTTACTTGGTCTGTCGGCGGAGCGAGATGAAAACCCGCCCCCACTTCAGCTAAGTCCCGCCAGCTCAGGCCAAATCTCCCCTACACCGCTTTGTTTATCATCAGATTAGCCGAATTTATTTTATCAGGTTTAATTATAACAATATTTTAGGTCGCGTGTCAGCTCAAAACAAGCAGGCGCGGAAAGAGGATCCGCCTTTCCCGCGGCGCGGCCAGCCTTCAGAGGTTTGGTGACGTTTGGGTGACGTTTGCGCCGGAAAAGGAAAATGCTGTACTGGTACGGCTGGGTTATCAGCGGAGAAGTTTGTAGTTTGTACTGGAGTTGTGGTGAATGGCCTGGATATCAGTACAGCCTGTGGTTTACACTAGATTGTAGTGGGCACGTTAGTACTGATACTGGTGGTTCTGTAGTAGGCACGTCAGTACTGGAACTGGTGGTTCTGTAGTGGTTACGTCAGTACGTACTGGTGGTTCTGTAGTGGTTACGTCAGTACGTACTGGTGGTTCTGTCCCGGCTGCGGGTTCGCCTTGGCACCGAGGTGGGGTAGGAGGACCTCAGGAGTGCCAGGAATACCTGCACACACGGCCCAGCGTCTCCAAGACGCCTGGACGGAAACCCCAGTCTTCAAGACGCCGGTACCCAGCCCCACGGTCTCCAAGACACCCCACACGTATGCCGAGCCTGAAGACGCTTGTAAGACGCCCTCACACGTAGGTTCCGTCCAGAAGACGCCTCGATTAGCGCGCCGCGTCTGTTGCCTGGGAACGAGTGACCACCAGCAGATGTGATCCTGGGTACGAGTGCCCCAGCAGATGTCAGCAGCAGTAAATTGGCGAGGTGGGGACAGTTTTGTGTTGTGTCATCCGATCCGATAATGTTGCCCGGCGGCTATGTGCGGATATTAGCCGGTTGTGCCCGGGTATGTGCCGTACCGGCAGGTGTGTGCCAGCCCGCCGGGCCGCCCCCTCGCCCTGAGCCGCCGGATTTCCCGTCCTTCCCGCAGCCGAGCCCGGGATTATCCCCACTTTCCTTGTTTGCTTGTTCGGCTCAGCTCGTACAGGGCACTTCCGGTCACATGACGGCATAGAAAACGCAAAACTTGCTTACCTGCTCACACCTGGATAGATACCTGCTTAAGACGTGCACACCTGTCGGTACCGGTCCGCATGCGAGATGGGAAAGGAGCACTTGGCATCCAAGAAGACAGCTAAAATGGGCACACTGCATATGCTAAGTGTGCTAGCGAGGTTTAGGACACAAGCCGTCTGGACAACAACCCTGTACAGAACATGTGTGTCAGCTGGTCATCTTCGAGCATGGAAAAGTACCTTAGATATTCCTGTATACCATCAGAACATATTGTAGGTTCCCGTATACATATAGACCTCCTTGTAGGTTGCTGGCGGGCCAGAATCAGCATCCAAAAGCTCAATCATTGGTTCATGGTCAGGGCGACAAGATAAGGACTGCCTGGTGGTGGCGATGCTATTTAGGGCAATGATTGGTGTGTGTGTGTGGGGGGGGGGTGTGCTTTAGACCGTGAGTCTTAAGTTGCAACTTTCTCCATGAGATATATTTGGTGCATGCCCGTCCTAGAAAGTTCCGCTCAACAGCCGGTCCTCGTCAGGGGCGGGGAACTGCGCTTGTAGTTCACGTCGGTCGGACTTTCGGATTGATGCCGTCATCAGAAACATATCTACTTTCCTATAAGCTGAGACATGAAGAGGTCATGAGGCATGAGTAGCTACAGAACGTCGATGAAGATTAGACATCCAGGTAAAAAGATATGCCCCCAAAAAGCAGTTACTCAAGCAACTGGATATGATTTTGAAAAATGACGTTTCGTCCTGATTTTGGAAAATCATAGCCAGTTTCTTGAGCAACTGCTTTTTTTTTAGCAATAGCTACAGTAGATGCAGTGGTGATGCAGGCAACAGTTCCCTCCTATAGCATGCAGGTTGCGGTTGCGCCAGCCTATACCGTCCTGCAATGATCCCGTCGTTTGTATCTTGCAACCACCATCTCGCCCCTATCTCAGTAACCACCATCTCGCCCCTATCTCAGTAACCACCATCTCGCCCCTATCTCGTAACCACCATCTCGCCCCTATCTCAGCTAATCCAGTTGTAACTATCTGAGATTTCCTTGCCGTTATTCCGTGGACGCGGGCGGTAGTTGGGCGAGATAAGTTATCAGCAGAGCGCGAGAATGTTGAATCAATCATCACACATCCCCTGCAGCCCAGCGCCTTGACTCCGGCCATGACTTCTTCGCGCCAGTCAAAATAGAGGAAGTGGCGGTTCGAGCGCTGAAGGTCTCCGCGTCGCAATCACCACACGCGCAGTCCCGTAACCATGGAGGAGAGAACTCATTGCCGTAACGAATTGACAATCCATCAAGGGTATAGCTCATTGCCGTAACAAAGGAACAAATTTTCATCCGATTGTCGAAGGAACTATCCAGAGTGCCAGGACCATTCCCGCCATGCGTTTCCTCGGAAAGAATTATTCTTGTCCTATGGTTACGACTCCTCACGATAGAAAATGTCAGGTCAAATGTTGCCTTTTCATTTCCAATTTATTGACGTTCATCGTCCAAACTTTCATCAGAACTGACAAATTGTCATCTCTGCAGCCGTCAGACTACAGGTGATCGGAACAAGACAGAAACTAGCCGCCGTTTCGGCTGCAATCCGCCGCCCTGCATGCCGACCCGTCATCATATCGCTAGCGCTATGCAGTTTTTGCGACGCCATCAGACAAAGTGACAGATTCACGACGAAATTATAGGTTTAACCTGATCATTCCGCCTGTGTAGGCAGCGGGGGAACTGGGTCGTGCTCACGGCTGACTGCGCCCGGCCTGGAGAGCTTCCTGTGCAGTCTTGTGGAGAACAGTTGTTAGTTCCAGAGCACCGTGTCTACGGGGTCCTACAGGCATCATTATGGGAAGCAGGGCGTCATTTGCAGGCCGCCATGCGTGTCAGTATCAGGGATGTATCAAATATGCCCGGTACTGTTGGTTCCACTTGGGATGATGTTTCGTCCTGATTATTCAATCTTACTACTTATGTTATCTTTCCGGTGATAGGGCCAGCACGGGCTAGTCTCTAACAGACTCAGGTGATGGGGCTAGGAAGGGCTAGTCTCTACCAGACTCCCGCCTGGCCGAATAGTAATAATAGGGGCTAGGAATAAAAGCCTAGTAGAAGTCAATTGGCCTAGGAGTGAACTGACCGGATAGACTGCATAAGAAATTCCTTGGCAACATTTGTCCTACTTTGCGATTTTTTTTTCTTTTTCATCCAGTTGACACATCTGCTTGGACACTGATTACGACCCACGGAACACTGTAGCGTCATGCGGTCCGCTCTGTCCTACACCAGCTACTCTCCAAGCAGAGGTTGAGTCGCGTAGATATAGTAGTTGTCGGAAAAATAACACCGACGCTCCTTTCCGACTACTATTATATCTACGCGACTGCTTGGAGAATATACACCAGGCACGTGGCCGGGGCAGCTGTACGATCGTGCGGTTGCCAGGATAGTCGCAGGCGTGTCGGTGCCGCGGTTTGGGTTCCCGGTGAGTTCTGAGGCATGACGGCGGCCGGGCGCGTCTCCCGGTTCGGACGGCTGTTTACCGCTCGCCTCCGCGCTTGTGTAAATGTTACAGGCACAAACTGACACTCGGCTGACCCCGGCGCACGGCAGGTGCTGCGGGGAGATGCCTCACCTGACGGCGTCTCACCTGACGGTGTCTCACCTGACGACGCACGGCAGGTGCTAAGGGGAGATGTCTCACCTGACGGTGTCTCACCTGACGGCGCACGGCAGGTGCTAAGGGGAGATGTCTCACCTGACGGTGTCTCACCTGACGATGTCTCACCTGACGGTGTCTCACCTGACGGCGCACGGCAGGTGCTGCGGGGAGATGTCTCACCTGACGGTGTCTCACCTGACGGCGCACGACAGGTGCTGCGGGGAGATGTCTTACCTGACGGTGTCTCACCTGACGGTGTCTTATACAATAAAGGTCTTCATTCATATACAAGCCCCACATCAGACTGTTACACCTGACGGTGTATCATAAGCATCACATCATGATGTTACACACGCAGTAAAAAATTGTTTCACCTTACACAAAGATGTTGTTACACAGGGACAATGTTTCACCTTACACAAAGATGTTGTTACACAGGGATAATGTTTCACATTACACAAAGATGTTATACAGGGAACAATATCAACACCCACACTGTAACGTTTAACTCCACGTAATACGTTTACATCTTACATACTAGTATCATATATCACGATATTTCACAGAGACATTGACACGCATTCTAATGTAACATGGTTATTACATGGTACGTTTTACGATGTTACACAGTAGGGTTTCACATGTCACCCATGTACCATTTAACCTTTAAATGTACCCTGAAAGTTGCTGATTGCACCAACCCGCGAGCCCCTGCCCCAGTTCTAGGACTGCACGGGCAATAAACCCACATGATGAACGGCTAAAGTAAACTGACCCGAAAATGACCCCACAAAAACAACCGTCTCCGCCCGAGCTAACCCAACAAATCCGCACACAGCCAACCTGTTAATTAAGAACGTTAATTGCCCAATTTATCTTCAGCATACCGCCACAGAACGGCCATAAAGCACACGGCAAACGTTCTGGTGACGCGGGGAGAACGGCAAACTGAAGCGTTCTGTAGCGCCGTGCATTAGTTTCGGATAGTTCAGCATGAATAACTTGTTTCATGTAGTTGCTCCGAAGTCTTATGATGATTGTTTCCAGTTATCAAAAACAACTCAGGAAAAACATTTGCTGAAGAACAGTGATGATAACGTGAATAACTTTCACACCCACTGATGGACTAGTGTATTGGTGAGTAGATGCATGGTTGTTAGGCGGGGTGATAAGTTACGCGTGTACTTTTGCTCTGTGGATGTCCTTGGGTCGGCCCGTTAGGAACATAACAACCCAGGAATTACTGTTACTAACAGCACCACAACTGCGGAATTAGCGCAGAGATAAATAACTACGGAGCGATGCCCGGCGAGTGAGTCCGCCCGTGGGGAACCCCGTCTGTTATCGGGCGGCGGCTGAATCTACCCTCCCGATACTGCAGCCCTTATCTCCCCCAACAACAAGCAATGTAAACTACACCCGAGTATCAACTTCCCCTGCACTTCAGCCTGCTTTCGGTTCGGCAAGCCTGACAGGAAACAATCGGAGTTAAGGTCTTTAGTGAGTTTGTTCTTTAGCCTAGTTAAGACCTTCTCGGTCGATAACATGCCCATGTTACATGGAGATGTGGTTTCCCTTTGGCACTTGCAGGGCAGGCGCACAGTTATAATGTGGCCTCCGTAGCAGGCTCTAGTCTGGCTTTTCTTCTGATGGGATTCAGTAGCATCGGTTAGTTCTGCTGCACTCGTCTGACACGCGAGTGGGATCCGGGCGACATAGAATTCCATCAGACAAAAAGGAGGCTAAACTTTGGATGATCAGATCTATTGATATTCGTACTTTTATTTTATTTGTCAGCAACTGATACTATGTACTATAATGTACTACTGTATAATGTAGCCTTTCTCTGAAGTTGTCGTTCTCAGGCCCCGGCTTTCCGTTGGAAAGTCAGATCCATTGTAGTTAGCTTTTGGTGATATTTCTGCTGTTGTTGAATGTTGAGGCGACAACATGTGGATTGTAGGTACAAGTACCAATTATGATGTGATTATGTAAACAAAAGTCACGCTACTCAAAACAACATGTTTTACCGATTAGCGCAGAAATAAACACAAGCGGCCGCAGGCAGCGACAATTGAAAAAAAAATAGTTCGTTGTAACTTCCTGTCCCCAAATGGCCCTCGTACACATCGTTGTGCCAGAAGAACACTAAAGATTTTCCAATGATTCCCCTACTCCTGTACTAAGTGGTTATATTGACTGGTTAGTGACTGACGTGTTTAAGGGTGAGTTTTACTCCTGCAAACCTTCCGTTCCCGTAGCGACAGGTTGATGCTGTGTTCCCCATCTCCTATGTTGAACAGTACTACAGAATGGCTTCAGTTATTCTCTCTCAGACCTGGGAAACTGCAGTTCCCCTAATCGTTGATGCGGTGATGCTGTTGATGCGGTGGTGTTGAGTATCTCCCCATCTCCTATGCTGAACAGTAATTACAGAATGGCTTCAGTTTCCCCCCTCAGACCTGGGAAACTGTAGGGAAACTGCAGCGCCCCTAATAAGAAGTTGATGTGGTGGCGTTGAGTGAGGCCAGGCCCCCTGCCCCAGTTCGCCCTGACAGCCCAGATGTGTCCTGGCGACGGTCTGACCGGCCTATCAGCCTCACACCGACGGCCTGGCGTCGCTATCAGCCCCGGCCGTGCGCCGGGCCGAACCTGACACCGAAAGTCTGCGGCTGGGGGAAGGGGAGGTTCCGCTCGGCCGCCTTCCCGTCTCCTTGCTAGGCTGCCGTCTTAAGACGCCCCCCCCCTCCCGTTCCCAGAGTCGTCTAGACCAGAGAAGCCCATCCGTCAATCTGGTGGCGCTCAGCTGGCAGGCAGGACCTCCCTGAGGAGGAACACAGGGGGTGGCCGGCGACGATATGGGCACCCGACCGTCAGGTTAGCGTCAAAGGGGCGCCCGCCGTCAGGCTAGCGTCACTGGAGTGTCCGAGCGTCAGGTTAGCGTCACGGGCGTCCGAACGTCAGGCTAACGTCGCTGGGTCGTCCGAGTTTCAGGTTAACGTCATGGGCGCGTCCCGACGTCAGACCAGCGTCACTGGAGCGTCAGGCCGGCGTCACGGGACCCTCGACCGTCAGGCTAGCGTTAAGTTCAAGTTGGTGGAAGTGTCCACTGCTGTGTTTCAGACATTGATAAAAAAAGCTTTGAGCGCATTAAATGTCTTTCGTCTCTATAAGCCATCACGATGGTCATTCGACGTTGCCGAAGATGACTTTGTGTTCGAAGGTGGCTGATAAATATTTCCTCAGAGAGATTAAGCTCCTAATCCCTCTTGACCACAGGCCGGTTGTAGGACAGACAGTCATATGGTCGATCCGGGCAGCGACTACCGCGGTACTCACGGCGCCTTTTCGTGTCCCCCGAAACTGTCTGCACACGGGCCTAAAACTAGCACGTCCGAGTTACGGTATGTCATTAGAACAATCTCCTGCATACTTTTCCCCACAGTTACTACTGCTGCCTTCTTGTGCGGCTAAGTGTACGTAATCCTTCACACAATGTTAAAATTGGAGATCCGGGCTTTTCTTTCTAACAGCCTCCTTACAAAAAGTTACAAGCTCTCATCAAACAAAAAAGGAAGTACATTCCTGAGGTAAAACAGTGCCGCCGCGGGTCCAACATGACGGATGTGACAGATCATGTCAGACAGAAGGACAGATGGGTCCGTGTGACATCTCTAATGATGAATAGGTTGGAATAACGTTAGCCGAAACTGTTACAGGGAAAAGGTAGCGAACCGTAACTGCTACATTATGGATAGGTCTGCATAACGTTAGCCGAAACTGTTACAGGGGAAAGTAGCGAACCGTAACTGCGACATTATGGACAGGTCCGCATAACGTTAGCCGAAACTGTTACAGAGGAAAGTTGCGAACCGTAACTGCTACATTATGGACAGGTCCGCATAAGATTAGCCGAAACTGTTACAGGGGAAAAGTAGCGAACCGTAACTGCTACATTATGGACAGGTCCGCAAAACGTTAGCCGAAACTGTTACAGAGGAAAGTTGCGGACTGTAACTGCTACATGATGAATGGCCCGTATAACGTTAGCCGAAACTGTTACATGAAAGAGTCGCAGTCCATACGTGGGAGCGCTGACCGGCCAATTAGCAGCGTGTTGGTTTTACTCTGGTTCCAATTTGCGGTGATCATCATGTCAGCACAGGGTATGAGATGGACGGGCAAGGTATCGGTAAGGTCAGATTAGCCTCGGACCAGACACAATTGTAGCCTGGGTATCAGCCACATTAGGCTAGGTACCAGCCTCAGTGGGGCTCTAAATTTAGTAGTCTAAAAGCGAGGGTTATTTTGAGCTCGAATAGGCTTCAACAGTATTTCTTGTCAGTCCAACCTGCATCGATAGATCCACCTGCAAAGTATTTGTCCTTTTGGTTTCAATATGTAAAGCTGATGCTACTAGTGATACAACACAAAGTTGTGTAGGGTTCTATCCTTTGGAGAAAGAGACAATGATCAAAACTGACTTCCCTGTCCGCACATGGGACATTGCGTAATCTAGTGGACACGCGAAGTTAATGTAGTGTCAACCTCAATATGATGTCTTGCCCATTGTAAATAATGCACTGTCCACTCCAATATGATGTCTTGCCCATTGTAAATAATGTACTGTCCTCTCCAATGTAATGCATTGTCCATCTCAGAGCCGTACCGATTACAGAACAATGTCCCAGTGTTGGCCCAATTAGCCCCTGTGCAGTGGGCACACGCCGGCTTGTCCATCAGCAGGGGAACAATGGGCAACATGCTGGTCAGTGTGATGGATCACTAACCTGCTCCTGGGACAATAAAGGACTAAACTTTTGTCCTGCTTCCGGAGCACTATAGGTGATGTGGTTTAAGATCCCGTCACATGTCTTGTAAAGACTAGGGGTCCACCTCAGTGTAAGTGAAGCAAATGTTAGTCAGCTCTTGTTCGGTTACTGGATAACACCCCTAGTTTGTGTTGGGGCAAACCATCCAGGGCGTTCCTCAGGTGTTGCAACACCTCTTCCTTAAAGTTAACGGGATTAGCTTGAAGGGTCAGTCTCCAAGTTAACCATAGTTACTGTAACCATAGTAACTGTGGTAACAGTTACCTTCATAGCCATAGTGTAAGCTGTAGGGCTAGAGTTATATTGGATAACGGAGTCCATATAGAGTTTCCTTCACCATAGTTACTGTTACCATAGTCACCTTACCTTACCAGAGTGGAAGCTGTAGGGCTAGTGCTATACATGAGTCTATACATGAGTTACCTTCAGTATAGTTACTGTTACCATAGTAACCACTCTGAGAGATGCACAGGTTGGTTGCAGATGAGAGTGAAGCAGAGGGGGATGTGAAGTCCGGGAAAGTCTGCGGAACGTTTGGGAAGTCTTCGGAATAAAACCGTTTTGTGCCGTGGTTTGTCACTGCCACGGCGGGAGTTCAGGTAACGCCACAACTGGCCACATCCCCCTCTGAGCACTGAAACCTGCCTTCTCAAAAAACAAACGTCAAAAGTAAGAACGTATTTGTTAAAAGCAGTTGTGTTTGGTGTTTCAGAGGGGCGTGAATGTGTCAACTGTGGTGCTACCTCCACCCCCCTGTGGCGGCGAGATGGAACAGGCCACTATCTTTGCAATGCATGTGGACTCTACCACAAGATGAACGGGGTGAACAGGCCCCTAATCAAGCCTCAGCGGCGACTGGTGAGTAAGACTGTCCTGTTTTGTAGGTGTTGCTGAAGCTAACTGGCTGAACTACTCAGGCAAGGAGGACTACCTGAGCCTGTACCAGAACTATGGGCTCTATCAGCAGCTCAACGGCGCTCAGAAGCCCGGTCTTGCCAAGCCCCCCAAGAAACTGGTAAAGAGTCTTATCTTTCACATGTTTCTCAAGAAACTGGTAAAGCGTCTATCTTTCAAGTCTCCCAAGAAACTGTTACTGGTGAAGGGTCTTATCTTTCACAAGTCTCCCAAGAAACTGGTAAAGCATCTATCTTTCACGTCTCCCAAGAAACTGGTAAAGGGTCTTATCTTTCACAAGTCTCCCAACAAACTGGTAAAGGGTCTTATTTTTCACGTCTCAAGAAACTGGTAAAAATTATCTTTCCCAATTCTCCCAAGAAACTTGTACAACTTATCTTTCACACGTCTCCCAAGAAACTGGTAAAACTTCTCAAATTTGAGACACCGGTAAAAGTTTTCTTTAAGAAACTGGTGAAATCTATTTCCCCCAAAGCTGGTAATTTTTTCTTACACTGTACAGAACCCATTGTAAAAGGTCCTATCCCAACATATAATTGCAAATCTGTCTTTCCCTTCTCTGACACAAGATTTCCAGTTTTCAGAGGCCAACATCTATAGATGGTGCGTACGGCCTTGTCATATAATGATGAACCCACCTTATGTCTGTGCAGTTGACCAGTTGTATGTATTGTTAGAAAAAGACTGTTGTTAAAGTTTTTTTAGTTTTACCCCAATCATGAACTCTGACCTCCCGTTTCCTTAGTCTGCGTCCCGCCGCGTGGGCTTGCAGTGTGCCAACTGCCGCACGACGCAGACGACGCTGTGGCGGCGGAACAATGAGGGTGAACCCGTGTGCAATGCCTGTGGCCTCTACTTCAAACTACACAATGTAAGTACTGCCTGTGGCCTCTACTACAAACTACACAATGTAAGTACAACCCTACTACAAACTACACAATGTAAGTACAACCCTACTACAAACTACACAATGTAAGTACAACCCTACTACAAACTACACAATGTAAGTACAACCCTACTACAAACTACACAATGTAAGTACTGCCTGTGGCCTCTACTACAAACTACACAATGTAAGTACAACCCTACTACAAACTACACAATGTAAGTACAACCCTACTACAAACTACACAATGTAAGTACAACCCTACTACAAACTACACAATGTAAGTACAACCCTACTACAAACTACACAGTGTAAGTACAACCCTACTACAAACTACACAATGTAAGTACAACCCTACTAAAAACTACACAATGTAAGTACCACTAGCAATGATAAAAAGTTATGTGTATGTTACATGCATATACAGCTACAGGAACAACTCTTATGTAAGCATATTATAAACCATAAGCCATTCAGAACCTTGGTCTGAGCCAAACTTGACAACAACACAAAATCCAGACATATGAACTTGAAGATATTGCAGAGAACATCATGGCTAAATAGATGCAGCATTGTGCACTCAATTATCCCCAAACCCCATTGTCATGTGGCATGTTCTGCCCAATTGGTCCAACACTCAAGCATAGCCGTTACCATGGCAACCAGTTCTGGAATGTTAACGACTCTGACTCCTGGCCTCTGTCACTGCTGTATCTCAGGTCTCACCTCAGGGCAATACAGGAAAATACAACTTCTACTATCAGTGGATCAATAAGCTATGGGAGAATGTGCTACACTACAAGTTCTATCAGTGGATCTGGCTATAAGCTATGGGAGAATGTGCTACAGTACAAGTTCTATCAGTGGATCTGGCAATAAGCTATGGGAGAAAGTGCTACAAGATCTATCATTGGATCTGGCTATAAGCTATGGGAGAATGTGCTACAAGTTCTATCATGATCAGTGGATCTGGCAATAAGCTATGGGAGAAAGTGCTACACTACAAGTTCTATCAGTGGATCTGGCTATAAGCTATGGGAGAATGTGCTACAGTACAAGTTCTATCAGTGGATCTGGCTATAGGCTATGGGAGAATGTGCTACAGTACAAGTTCTATCAGTGCATCTGGCTATAAGCTATGGGAGAAAGTGCTACAAGTTCTATCAGTGGATCTGGCTATAAGCTATGGGAGAATGTGCTATAGTCCAAGTTCTATCAGTGGATCTGGCAATAAGCTATGGGAGAATGTGCTACAGTACAAGTTCTATCAGATCATCTGGCAATAAGCTATGGGAGAAAGTGCTACACTATAAGTTCTATCAGTGGATCTGGCAATAAGCTATGGGAGAATGTGCTACAAGTTCTATCATTGGATCTGGCAATAAGCTATGGGAGAATGTGCTACAAGTTCTATCATTGGATCTGGCAATAAGCTATGGGAGAAAGTGCTACAAGTTCTATCATTGGATCTGGCAATAAGCTATGGGAGAATGTGCTACAAGTTCTATCATTGGACCTGGCTATAAGCTATGGGAGAATGTGCTACAAGTTCTATCATTGGATCTGGCAATAAGCTATGGGAGAAAGTGCTACAAGTTCTATCATTGGATCTGGCAATAAGCTATGGGAGAATGTGCTACAAGTTCTATCATTGGATCTGGCAATAAGCTATGGGAGAAAGTGCTACAAGTTCTATCATTGGATCTGGCAATAAGCTATGGGAGAATGTGCTACAAGTTCTATCATTGGACCTGGCTATAAGCTATGGGAGAATGTGCTACAAGTTCTATCATTGGATCTGGCAATAAGCTATGGGAGAAAGTGCTACAAGTTCTATCATTGGATCTGGCAATAAGCTATGGGAGAAAGTGCTACAAGTTCTATCATTGGATCTGGCAATAAGCTATGGGAGAATGTGCTACAAGTTCTATCATTGGACCTGGCTATAAGCTATGGGAGAATGTGCTACAAGATCTATCATTGGACCTGGCTATAAGCTATGGGAGAATGTGCTATAAGTTCTATCAGTGGATCTGGCTATAAGCTATGGGAGAATGTGCTACAATACAAGTTCTATCAGTGGATCTGTTAGATGTTGAAAACAATGCATCAGAGTAAAACGGAGAAACCAACGTTCGGCCAAGTCCCAAGGTCTTGTATGGCGTCATAAATTCATATTTGGTTTCAGAAGTCCCACTGAATTCTACCCCCTCTAAGGCTCATCCAACTGACAAGGCCAAAGTGTGGCGAGCAAACGTTATCGCTCCTGAGTTGAACTTGATCGTGACTGCTTGTTTGAAATTCCAGAAATGGCATTTAAATTGCGGAGTAAGAAGCAGAGTGGGCCCACTGATAAAGCGGCACTGCAAACCTGTTATCTAGAGTTACAGGCAAAACACGGGTGGCTGACTGAGAGAATTACAGATAAGAAACCTTCGGGACGGCTGAAAGTATCAGACATTGACATTGGCAAGGCTTCCCCACAGCTTTTACATGGGATTTGGGAAAGGTAACACCACAAAACAGGCAGGCTTAACATGTTGGGATCTGGGACAAAACAGGCAGGCTTCACATGTTGGGATCTGGGACAAAACAGGCAGGCTTAACATGTTGGGATCTGGGACAAAACAGGCAGGCTTCACATGCTGGGATCTGGGACAAAACAGGCAGGCTTAACGTGCTGGGATCTGGGACAAAACAGGCAGGCTTCACATGCTGGGATCTGGGAAAGGTGATGCCACAAAACAGGCAGTTTTACAGGCTGGGATCTGGGAAAGGCAGTGTTAGAGAACAGGCAGTTTGTACAGGCTGGGATTTGGGAAAGGTGATGCCACAAAACAGGCGTTCTTTACAGGCTGGGATCTGGGAAAGGCAATGCTAGAGAACAGGCGTTCTTTACAGGCTGGGATCTGGGAAAGGCAATGCTAGAGAACAGGCGTTCTTTACAGGCTGGGATCTGGGAAAGGTAATGCTATACACAGGCACTTTTACAGGCTGAGATCTGGGAAAGGCAATGCTAGAGAACAGGCACTTTTACAGGCTGAGATCTGGGAAAGGCAATGCTAGAGAACAGGCACTTTTACAGGCTGGGATCTGGGAAAGGCAATGCTAGAGAACAGGCGTTCTTTACAGGCTGGGATCTGGGAAAGGTAATGCTATACACAGGCACTTTTACAGGCTGAGATCTGGGAAAGGCAATGCTAGAGAACAGGCACTTTTACAGGCTGAGATCTGGGAAAGGCAATGCTAGAGAACAGGCACTTTTACAGGCTGGGATCTGGGAAAGGCAATGCTAGAGAACAGGCACTTTTACAGGCTGAGATCTGGGAAAGGCAATGCTAGAGAACAGGCACTTTTACAGGCTGGGATCTGGGAAAGGCAATGCTAGAGAACAGGCAGTTCATACAGGCTGGGATCTGGGAAAGGTTGTTCGTTGTGCCTGTAGTTGTTGCCATACTTGTGTGGCTGTTGTAAGTAGTAATAAAAAAAGGCTTTCATAAGAGCCGGAGAAAGTTGTTTGTATGTCTCAGTCTCAGGTTCCATCTTTATCTCAACCTTGTTGGGAATATGATAGGATTGTTTGATATGAGCAAAAGGTCTCCAACATCAGCCTTGTGCTAGTATCTACCCACCAGTGAGCTATCACAAGGATGAGGACACATATCCTTGTGCTGTCAGCACTCCTGGGTACTGAGGCAGGTTCTGAGGCCGCTGCTTGGGAAGAGCATATGGTGAGGGCTTCAGCACATGATGGTTCTGAGACCATTTGCCTATGATAACTCAAAGGTTCTGATTCTGCTGCGGGAAGGAGACAAGCAGGGCTTCCGCACATGATGGTTCTGAGACTATGACAACTCCACGGCAGGCCATATGGCAATGCTATTCATGATGGTTCTGAGACTATGCTAACTCCACAGCAGCCCATATGGCAATGCTGTATTCCAGGAGGGTCTGCATGGGGAGTTCCGACAACGATTTACGCTGAATTTAAAAGAACCCCCTACGTATTACGCTAAATCAAGGAAGGCAATTACGCTAAATTTGGTCGCCTCGCTACGAATTACGTAGATAAGATGGTTTTCCCTACGAATTACGGGAAATAAAATTGGCTGCCTACGCCTTACGTAAAAGAGCATGCAGACCCTCTTCCAGGCCCCCGCTCGGCCAGAATCTGCCCCCCCTCCCCTCCTCTCAGGGCTTCAGCACATGATGTTTCAGAGACTATGCTAACTCCACAGCAGCCCATATGGCAATGCTATTCATGATGGTTCAGAGACTATGCTAACTCCACAGCAGCCCAGATGGCAATGATATATTCCTGGGCCCTGCTCGGCCAGAATCTGCCCCCCCTCCCCTCCTCTCAGGGCTTCAGCACATGATGGTTCAGAGATTATGCTAACTCCACAGCAGCCCATATGGCAATGCTGTATTCCAGGCCCCTGCTCGGCCAGAACCTGCCCCCCTCCCCTCCTCTGCCTCTCCTCCTCGGATTTCAGCGGACACATTCCAGCCTGGCTGAGCGGATTAGTGGATTAACGAAAGGCCTGCCCAAATCCAGGGACTAGCGAGTTCAGGATGTGGCAAATCCTCCCCACGAGTCGGGAACAGCTGCCGCCAGCTGACAACCTGCCGATGGAGAGGTCGTGATGTATCCGTCACTATGGCAACCAGCTGACAACCTGATGATGGAGAGGTCGTGATGTACCATTGCCATGGCAACCTGCTGATGGAGGTCGTGATGTACCATTGCCATGGCAACCTGCCCATGGAGAGGTCGTGATGTACCATTGCCATGGCAACCTGCCCATGGAGAGGTCGTGATGTACCATTGCCATGGCAACCTGCCCATGGAGAGGTCGTGATGTACCATTGCCATGGCAACCTGCCCATGGAGAGGTCGTGATGTATCCGTCACTATGGCAACCAGCTGACAACCGGATGATGGAGAGGTCGTGATGTACCATTGCCATGGCAACCTGCCGATGGAGAGGTCGTGATGTATCCGTCACTATGGCAACCAGCTGACAACCTGCTGATGGAGAGGTCGTGATGTACCATTGCCATGGCAACCTGCCGATGGAGAGGTCGTGATGTATCCGTCACTATGGCAACCAGCTGACAACCTGCTGATGGAGAGGTCGTGATGTACCATTGCCATGGCAACCTGCTGATGGAGCGGTCATGATGTATCCATTGCCATGGCAACCAACTGACAACCTGCCGATGGAGAGGTCATGATATGATTGCCATGGCAACCTGCTCATGATGTGCCAATGGAGATGTCATAATGTCTCTCCTGTCAGATAGCTCAGAGTGAGTAACGGCGATGCCCTGCATCAGTAGAGCAATAATCAGCTGCAGGAGCATCAGTAGAGCAATAATCAGCTGTGGTAAGAATTTCAGATTCTGCTATCAGAAACAATCCACTGCTGATAAGGGAACACAAACCTTGATTAGCAAATCACCTGGTTTTGCTGGACCACCCATCAGAGTTTCTATCTTTGGAGACAAGCTTAGGGCTGAATAAAGGATCCGGAGTCATTAACATTTACCCTGCTACAAGAGCAGGTCGTGGTCTGTAGTTATCCCCTCCAAACACCGGCTATTTCTGTAGAACTATGCCTTACAGTCATGAGGTAAAACTCTAACCAGGCCGTGTCCGTGCACGGTGAGAAGCTGTTGTTAGCTGCCCCTTTTCCCCTGCCCTTCCTACCCAGGCCAGACGAGGTTTTCTGCTTGCTGATGTCACAAAGCTTTCATCTCTGCAATGCTCCATTGATTTGTTGTTGCCAGCAGCTCTTTGATAACGTGGCAGTGATACGAGTCAGAGGGGCAGTTAGATCGGAGTCAGAGGGGCAGTTAAGATAAGGAATACAGGACCCAAGGCACTGCTGACAATAGGCACCCTTCCCTTATCAGAACTGAAGGCATTGGTGACAATAGGCACTTTCTCCCTTATCAGGGCTCAGGGCATTGCAGGCAAAAGGCACCCCCTTCCCTAGCACAACCCAAGGCACAGCAGACAATCATATCAGCTTCCATCTCCAGTGCTTTTTCTAATGTCTGTCAGTCCCAGTTAAGTGACCCACTTCCCTGAGCTTGTATGGAGACTGTATTGTACCGGGACATTGGGAGGAAGTTTTACAGTTTTTATGGCACCTGGTGGAGCGCAGACCACCTGCTGTGACATCATCACCTGGGCGTGTCCTGCAACACCTGAGGAGGTCTCACTTACAGACAGGTGTGAAAGTGCTGGACAGGTGTTTAACTTCCCTTTATCTTAATTGCTTCACTTTATGAACAGTGTTGGAAGCATTTAAGATAATTAATGGTTCTGCCTTGATAGGTGACAAGACTCTCAGCCTCTGTTTTGTCCTTGTGTCCATTTTTTTTTTACTATATTCAAATATTACAGTGGCAAGTGTCTAAATCTTCAAACATTTCTGTCCCATCCCTGAACCCAACAACAGCAGAAGTTTTGTCTGAGGAAAGCCCATCGGGTGCCAAACTCCTCCCACCTAGCTATTGTTGCCTGACGAGTTCTGCCTTTATATATCATGTTAGAGGAAGAGTTGAATGGTTTCTGTCCCCATTAAGCAGATTAAGCTCATTTTGTGATGACAGTTGACTGCTAACTGACAATCAGAAACTATTTCTGCAATCTGCAGGAGTTTTAGATGAGTCACAGTGACTTCCAAACTAGTAGAGACTTTGTCACATCCCATCTGTTCCAAACGACGTTTCCTCTGTTTTTCGGGAGTCTGGCCAAAGTCAACTCCGCGCATGTTTGTGGGGATCAGCAGGAAGCATTTTAAGTTCCTTATCTCTGAACAACTCCACTGTAGCTTACAGCTATGCTGAGGACCGAACGTGTTCTTCTAATTCCCATTTAACATTCCTCAATCGGGGAGAACTCTCACCGGCTGGAGTGTTCCACTGCAAACATCAGTGGTGATGACTTAATGATTTATGGACTCTTTCTGACAACTAGCATTCATTTACTATGATTATGAAACAGCCAAGTGCCTTTCCTCTCCTATGTGTCTCTTTAGTCATACTGTTTCTGACTTCCCTGAACTTTCACAATGAATTGCTGAAAAATACTTTGCAGAGGGGAAACTAGAATTCACCTGGCAAGTTTTTAGTCTAGCAGGCTGTATTTCAGTGCACATAATTGCTATCAATCCTCTATTTGTAGTGTTTGTCAACAATTCTTTTCAAATCTCTTATCGGGAGTAAAGACAAAGTGCAGTCTTAGTGAACAAGATAGCTCCAGCAGTATCTGATGTTCCTGGGGCGGTTAAAACAGACTGTAGCCAACATGGGTAGGAAGTTGTGAGCATGTTGAACTTGAGGAATGAACTTGAGTGAGTGTAATTGTCTGGGGTTAGCGGATTGCTCCTGAAGCCTGAACAAATTACAGGAAATGGGTGGAAGCTGCTGCAGCCCCCCATACGGCCTGTTATCCCTGCAGCCCCCCATACGTCTCCTGTTATCCCGTCCCTGCAAACCTGAAACCAGGCAAGGGTAACCTGGGCACTGGGCAGGTAAGCTGGGAGCTTAGCTGCACATGTGGCAAAAATGGGACGTACTACATGTCAACCGGAAGTACAGCCCAACATGTGGCTAGGACAGGATCAGTTAGCTGCTGGGATTCCGTACCAGCTTCACCTGTAAACACTGGACTTACAGGGTCTTTCAGGGGGAGGCACAACTCTGGACTTACAGGGCTTTTGGGGGGAGGCACAACTCTGGACTTACAGAGGCTTTCAGGGGGAGGCACAACTCTGGACTTACAGAGGCTTTCAGGGGGAGGCACAACTCTGGACTTACAGGGGCTTTCAGGGGGAGGCACAACTCTGGACTTACAGAGGCTTTCAGGGGGAGGCACAACTCTGGACTTATAGGGTCTTTCAGGGGGACGCACAACTCTGGACATTATTATGAGGCTTAGTATCAACTTAGGATCAACTCTGGAAGTTTCTGCAGAAAAGCACAACCCTGGAATTGGGCTACAGTACAGGGTTTTGCCTGTTGACCTTGCTTGTCCCTTGTAAATGTAGTGTGATAACTTATACCAAGACTGTAATAGACTTTTCCCCAAAACTGTTTTCTTGACTTTTCCCTTTTCCTTGCAGGTGAACCGGCCGCTGGCCATGAAGAAAGATGGAATCCAGACGAGGAAGAGAAAACCTAAAACTCTAAACAAGGGGAAGGGAGGCGGAGACAGCAAGCCTCCAACTAGCACCAGTAATAACACAGGTGAGTGTGGTTATGTACAAACTAGCACCAGGAATAAAGCAGTACAGGTATCTACCTGCACAATTATCCTTAAAGTTTAAATGTGCTGTTGCCTGATGAAAAACTAATGTGGGGGGGATCCTGGCCCACTCTGAACAATCAGCCACAAGTTTAAACAGCTGTTTCTGCACTTCTCATGCATGTGACTGGCTATTGCAATGTATTGCCTGTCTTATGTGCAAGCTGCTACAGTTGTGGATCCAGGTTACCAAATGATAATGATTTTAATATTAATATTGGGTGTCTGTTATGATCCAGTACAGAAGTGATTATTGATGGTTGCAATGATTTTCCTCACTGTTGTCAGTTGTACAGTATGTTTATTGATAGATTGATTATTGATAGATTGATTATTGCTTATTGCAGGTGACTCCAGTGGTCCAGCTCACAGCACTGAGGAGACTCGCAGCCCTCACTATGGCAACCACTCGACCAATCAGGCGCCTCTCTCCCAGCCCTCCCACTCGCATCCCTCCATGATGATGAACCAGAGCCCCACCCTGGGGACCCTCCCCACCCCCGACCAGAGCCCCGGCCTGCAACCCCCCTACCCCAAGGTCTCCCCCTCACCCCCCGTTACCATGGCGATGGCTCTGGATGCCACAACCCACAGTCACCAAAACCACCCACATCACAACTGACAAGTCAGAACCTAGCCAAAACCACCCACATCACAACCAGCCAAAACCACCCACATCACAACCAGCCAAAACCACCCACATCACAACTGACAAGTCAGAACCCAGCCAAAACCACCCACATCACAACTGACAAGTCAGAACCTAGCCAAAACCACCCACATCACAACCAGCCAAAACCACCCACATCACAACCAGCCAAAACCACCCACATCACAACTGACAAGTCAGAACCTAGCCAAAACCACCCACATCACAACCAGCCAAAACCACCCACATCACAACCAGCCAAAACCACCTGCATCATAACTGACAAGTCAGAACCCAGTCAAAACTACCCACATCACAACTGACCAGTCAAAACCACTCACACCATAACCAGTCAAAACTACCCATATCACAACTGACCAGTCAAAACCACTCACACCATAACCAGTCAAAACTACCCATATCACAACTGACCAGTCAAAACCCTGCCAAAACCACCCACACAACTGACCAGCGAAAAACACCCATATCACAACTGACCAGTCAAAACTAACCACATCACAACTGACAAGTCAAAACTACCCACAACTGACCAGTCAAAACCACCCACACCACAACTGACCAGTCAAAACCCAGCCACATCACAACTGACCAGTCAAAACCACCCACATCACAACTGACCAGTCAGAGCCCAGTCAGAACAACCCACATCATGCCGGACCAATCAAAAACCAACAAAACTATCTCCATGACAAGCTGCCAGTCAGAACCATTTAAAGCACCAATGTCTGGATCCACTGAGAACCAGCATCAGTGTAGAACCAGCCACAACAGTTCCTGGATGTGCACACAGGATGCAAAGATGAAGACAAGTTTACTCATCAAAATTTCTGATAGGAGGTTCTGCAAACTCATGACATTTGACAATCCAAGAAACCTGCATTAAGAAGTTTAAGTTAATGAACACCAGACAATCACATGAAAACATTAATGACTAGAGTTTCTGATGAGAGCAAGAAGGAGAAGAGACTGCCTGATTATGTGCCAAAATGTTGCTTCTCACGTCGTCATGACAACTGCTGTCTCAAGGAGGGAGGAGTTTGACAATCATTAAGTTCTCACCAGGTGAAGCTGAAGCACAGGTGGACCCAGTGGGAGGACCAGGAAAATGTGCTTACGATAAAGGTCCTGAGATAAATAAGGGTTGGTGGGGGTTTTCACCCCTTACTTCTCACTGGGGAGTAGAGTAGCGTAGAAAGTAGGGTAAGAATTGGAGGTCACCTCTGTGTATAGAATTCTGCCATGTCATGGATGCTCAAGGACATGTGATTCTGGTACTGTGTAAGATAGAGGTCACCTCAAGGTGACCCTGACCTTCAGGAGAGGAGGGTTAGTTTGACATGAGACTGAGTGCAATCTGCCTCCCAGTTCTGGGCCTACAGAAACACTGACTAGTACACGTAGCGGATAATGTTGTCTTCTGGGCCTACACAGAAACTGACTAGTTTATGTAGCAGATAATGTTGTCTTCTGGGCCTACACAAACAATAAATGATTAGCTGACAATGGTGTCTGCCATACAATAATGCACCTCTCCACCTGAAGTCTGGCACAGAGAATCGGTGAATGCCAGGGTACAAATATCTTACACATCTACAATCATGTAATATAACAATCAAACATTAAAAAGGCTGCTGTAAAATGATTTCGTAAAATCATTTTATTGCACACAAGATAGAGATACATGTAATATTCAATGAAAAATCACATCGGACATGAGTTAAGGGACAAAACATGGATATCAGTAATCCAAAGCCATTGTACAGAATAGGTAACTATGGATACCAGCAATCTCCTCAATTATGCAGAATGGGTAACCATGGATACCAGTGATATTGTCATTGTACAGAGTAGGTAACTATGGATACCAGTAATCTTATCAATTGTGCAGAATGAATTACCATGGATACTAGTGCTGTTGCTATTATGAAAAATGGGTAACCATGGAAACCTGTGATGTTCTCTTTGTGCAGAATGGGTAACCAAAGATACCAGCGAAGTCCCCATTATGTAGAATGAAAAAGCTGGTAGCTTTGGCTTATAGAACATAAATACGTCTTCCAACACTGCAAAGCTGTTACTATTTCAGAATCACCAATTTGTGCCTTAAAGTATAAGTCTCAAAATTGTATTTATACTTTACCCATATCATGAACCTGAAGATGCCTTATGTATGATGCTAAGTTGCCTTAACTAAACCATTCCTATCCAAAATGCCTCTGAGGTGCCTAGTGCCTGTCTTAAGAACATGTACTGTGAGGTGCCTAGTGCTTGTCTGAAGAAGCTGTACCGAGAAATGTCTTGACTCATGGAAATCAGCAATACAGAAGACTTTCCTTTAAATTTGTTTCTCTGGAGTTTCTTAACCTTTTAACAGCAAAGCCATCCACTCTGCACAGCAAACAGCACCTGGGAAAGGGGCTTGGGTAGAGAAGGGTTAAGTACTGTACTTAGGATATTTATTGAGAATCTAATGTGTGAAATTGTAGATCAGGGCTAGAAAACTGTCCTGTGGTTAAAGCCCCGGTCACAAAGCGCGTACGATTCCTTGCGATTCCTTCCGATGCGCAGGATAAGTGCAGTGCGTCGTAAGTCGGAAGAAAATCGGAAGCAATGGTTTAAGTATATAAAGCCGTGGTCACAAAGCGCGTAGTGCATCGTACGATGAGGTCATAAGAGCGTGCCTGCGCCAATCGCAGTGGATCATAGTAAATCGGGGAGCGTCGTATGGCGAAAAATAGAGCTGAAATGGATTTTGAACATGTTCAAAATTTCGCTATCGTCGTAAGGTTTTATTTGCCCCCATAGCAGAGTTCATTACGGCAATTTTTGTCTACTGATGAGGTTATAGATTTATGATTTTTTAGTATGTTGTGATGGTTTCAGTTTTACCTGATATTGTCGATATTGACGAAAAGGGGAAATATATCAGTCGCAACTGCCACAGTCGCAACCAGAGAACAGCGCGTCACGCACAGGTGATGCAGACAATTGTTTGATCGCTTCATGCACGTGAGTTTATAATTAGATCAAATCTTAGCTCTCGTTGGTCTTGGGTCAGTTTACCATAATCGTAATAACCATGGGGACAACTCGAACATAAAGGCAGGCTCTATGAGTCGGAAATATATATGATATAATGCTTATCATTTGATTTTTGTATGATGGCATCTTTTTGTTGATAGCATATCATGATACGATCTTCGAAAGAGCCTGACACGTAGAGCCGGCAAGCAGGCCGAGATAACCATACCAGTACTCACGCTTGATTTGAACTTTTGCTTGTAATACTCTTGTTGTCATGGTCTTTTTTAATTTATTTTTACAGTTAAAGATATTATAGGAAGGTATTTAACAGCTACGTCCACATGTTTGTTGGTTAAAGAAGCACAAAAGCTGTCAGACGGCTATACAGAAGAGACACAAGTGAAAAATCGTGCGACGCTGGAAAAATTTTGAACACCATCCGATGCGTTGCGATGGCTTGCGATGCTTACGATTTTCTTGCGATGTACTGCGCTCATCGTACGATATGCGGAATAGTCCATCGCAAGGAATCGTACGCGCTTTGTGACCGGGGCTTAAGGAAGTAAACGTGCTGGGATGGAAAAGTCACTGCAATTATTAAAAATAAGCTTCCTTGGCTCTCCTGTGAGAAAATAAGAATGTCGTGAAACATGAAACCTTGTCATGAAACATGAAACCTTGTCATGAAACATGAAACCTTGTTGTGAAACATGAAACCTTGTTCTGTAGTTAGGATGAATGAATGAGCCGACATGACAGCAAGGTAGCCAATCCCTGGTGTCACTGGGGTATTGTAATCTATCACAATTGCACAAGTTGTATAAAACTTTATGTTTCCTTGAATAAATTTTGAAAATATGTCACTGACTCCTGGTTGTATTTTGTCCTAATGCCATTTTGATTTGATTATATGGATGACGTCCACTGGGCCCCCTAAAACTGATGATAAAAAGTTGGGTTGATGAAAAATGTTTCCTTTATTATCAAGTGATCAAGCAAACAAATGATGAAACACACAGATATACCATGATGTACCAAACAGTAAATCCTTTATTTTTGTCCTCTTATATATTCTTCTTAGACTGTGCCCTATTAAATTTCTAGTATTTTTTATGTATTCAAATCATAAGGCATATGTGAGCTTCTTTTTATATCATAATCAACGTTTCGTTTTTGTTATTTATGTAGTGGGCCCCCTTGGAAATCAACTTCAAACAAGTTGAAGGGGCTACCCACATGTTTTGAGATGAATAAATAAATAAATAAACAGAATGGTCACATTGTCATTTTCTATTTTGGAAACAGACAAAAATGTAATTAATCTGATGAAGTGGGGCAGTGTGGCTGTAAGAGGAGTTACCTAAAATCTGAACTCCCCAACTTTACTGTGGAGAGGTAGTTAGCTGGTGTGTAAGGCTGAAACTGAAGACCTAAGGCAGGTTTGTAGTGCTGAAACTGAAGCCAGCTGAACCAGCACCTTCAGGAAGCTGTGTGGGTGAGGAGGGATGAGGGGCTGCTGACAGATCCCGTACAGATGGGGTACAGGCAGGGGCAGGGACAGGCAGGGGGGTGGGGGCAGGGGGGGCAGGGACAGGGACAGGCAGGGGGGGGGGGTCCAGGGACAGGGAGACAGCTGAACCAGCACCTTCAGGAAGCTGTGTGGGTGACGAGGGATGAGGGGCTGCTGACAGATCCCGTACAGATGGGGTACAGGCAGGGGCAGGGACAGGCAGGGGGGTGGGGGCAGGGGGGGCAGGGACAGGGACAGGCAGGGGGGGGGGGGGTCCAGGGACAGGGAGACAGCTGAACCAGCACCTTCAGGAAGCTGTGTGGGTGACGAGGGATGAGGGGCTGCTGACAGATCCCGTACAGATGGGGGGACAGGCAGGGGTTGGGGAGGGCCAGGCAGGGGGGTGGGGGCAGGGACAGGCAGGGGGGTGGGGGCAGGGACAGGCAGGGGGGTGGGGGCAGGGACAGGCAGGGGTTTGGGAGGGGGTGTTTTAGCATCGCAGGGACGGAAAGGGGGGTGGGTTAAGAGACGGGAAGAGATGGGATATTAAGCAACTGTTCAGTTCTGATCGGTGACACCACACCAGTCTTGCAGCTCCACCATTAGCCATGATATCCCCCCCCCCCCAGCTAAGTGTAAACACCACCTCTAACATCAGTAATAAGTTACACTGGCATCGACACATCATATCAGTGATGAAGGGTAGTTTTACTCATAATCAGGAAAGTTCAGTAATAGTGATTAGTTGAACTAATATCAGGTATAACCGCCCTTCGGCGTAACACACCACCTTTTGTATCTGTATCTATGTAGCCAGTATAACCGCCCTTCCGCGTAACACACCAGCTTCTGTATCTGTATCTACATAGCCGGTATAACCGCTGTTTGGCGTAACACATTAGCTTGAGAAAGTTGCTCAGTTGTATGAGACCAATGGTCCCACCAAACCGGGGACTTCCCATAAATGAATTCTGACATGAGGCGGTTAGTACTATAGTAACTCAGTAAGGCTCCCCTAGTTGGACATGAGGCGGTTAGTACTGTAGTAACTCAGTAAGGCTCTCCTAGTTGGGCATGAGGCGGTTAGTACTGTAGTAACTCAGTAAGGCTCTCCTAGTTGGGCATGAGGCGGTTAGTACTGTAGTAACTCAGTAAGGCTCTCCTAGTTGGACATGAGGCGGTTAGTACTGTAGTAACTCAGTAAGGCTCTCCTAGTTGGGCATGAGGCGGTTAGTACTGTAGTAACTCAGTAAGGCTCTCCTAGTTGGACATGAGGCGGTTAGTACTGTAGTAACTCAGTAAGGCTCTCCTAGTTGGGCATGAGGCGGTTAGTACTGTAGTAACTCAGTAAGGCTCTCCTAGTTGGGCATGAGGCGGTTAGTACTGTAGTAACTCAGTAAGGCTCTCCTAGTTGGACATGAGGCGGTTAGTACTGTAGTAACTCAGTAAGGCTCTCCTAGTTGGGCATGAGGCGGTTAGTACTGTAGTAACTCAGTAAGGCTCTCCTAGTTGGACATGAGGCGGTTAGTACTGTAGTAACTCAGTAAGGCTCTCCTAGTTGGGCATGAGGCGGTTAGTACTGTAGTAACTCAGTAAGGCTCTCCTAGTTGGGCATGAGGCGGTTAGTACTGTAGTAACTCAGTAAGGCTCTCCTAGTTGGACATGAGGCGGTTAGTACTGTAGTAACTCAGTAAGGCTCTCCTAGTTGGGCATGAGGCGGTTAGTACTGTAGTAACTCAGTAAGGCTCTCCCCTAGTTGGACATGAGGCGGTTAGTACTTAAGTAACTTAGTATCAAAGGCTCTGCTAGTTGTAGAAGACTGCCAACATCAGGCGGCAAAGGTTAGGCTCCCCTCACTGTAACAACAACAACAACAACAACTGTAACAAACAACAACAACAACAACTGTAACAACGAAACACTGACATCAGGTGCTCAGTACTATAGTAAGGCTCTCCCACATGTAGTTGTTGTACTTCTAGGAGACTACAACATCAGGGGCAATAGTAAGGTTCAGCAGCCGAACGAGCTACCTGCAAACCCTACACTGCGGGTCAGCCCCGGTGGGAGGGCGGATCTGCACAAAAATGTCTGGCCTCGGATTCCTGGCCCTTCCCTGCCGCTGTCACCGGTCGGGGCTCGCGCTCATATAAGGCAACAATCTGGGCCGGCATCTTACCGGGTTTCGGGCCTGGGGACTGCGGGGATTCCTGCCTCCATTCCCGCCGGTCCCTGCAGACCTGCCCGCTGGCCGCATACCGGCTGCAGGATTCTGGCACAGGCAGGCCGCACTCCGACTGGACAGGCCCGGCTTCGGCTGTCAGGGACGGTTAGGGGTGTCAGACTTACATGGCTCAGCTCGTACATAGGTTATGCAGAGGTGTCTCAGAGACTATGTATGGTTCAGGGCATAGTCATGATAGTGGCATACAACTTTTTCTGTTGTTACAACTTGATGAAGTCTGGCGACAAAATAGTTTCCCCGTGTAACGATTATGAAAAACATTTCAGTCAAGAAAATCAGCAAAAATAGATTAGTTGTTCTCTCAAAAGCAAGTGTGACAGGAATTCTTTGGCCAAACTTTGGACCAAATTGAACAAGTGAACTCGAAACTCCAACTAGCGCGCCAGAGTCAATGTCTGAGGGAAATTTGCCTTCTAAAGACCGATGTCTCTACAATTAGCCCCACTGTTAATTAAGATTAAGTCTTATTTATTCCTTTCACAACACTTCTTAGAGAAGTATGGAGGGAGAGAAACAATTCGACAAACCTGAAATGTCGTCTGTTTTCTTTCTGAAATGACCGCCATTACAAGTTCGCGCGCAAAGGATCATGGGAGCTTTGGTTCAGGATTTGCCCGGGAAATTTGAAATCCAACAATGGCTCCAGTCGTGAGAAGAGATCAACTCTTCTTCGCATGAACACCACTTAGAAAGGTTTCGTATAATATATAAGAATATATAAATCAAACCATATGATATATTGGAAACCACGTCTTGCCTAACGGCTGAATACTGTATTTCCGTTTTGCCCTGTGACGTAGCCACTGGCATGACGTAAGCACCCGCTAGGAGGCGCTGCAGGAGAGTCCTCTCAGAAACATTTCTGAAGGTTAAACATCCAGATAAACAATTATTCAAATTCAATTCAATCGCTACAACTAGAAAGGGTGAGACTTACTTCCGGACGTTTCGAATGACATCCTCCATCACCCTTCACCATCACGCGCTAATCTGTCTGCGGCTCACAAGCGGCCTCTAGCATACATTGAACCAACTGCAGCTACTTTCATACTTTCACTGGCATATGAATTAATGAATATGACACATGTAAACCTAGTACATCCATGCCAAAGACAAACACATGTATTTTCTATCTACTTATGTCATGTCCAGACAACATATCTACGTACTTGCGCCAATACATATGCAATGCTCTAAAAAAAGAGAATATATTGTACAATAGCAGACCTAATCGTTTCACTTGTATATTGCACTATGTCAATTAGCCATATACGTTCACATTCCTCTACTTTATGTAGTTATAGTAATATGTAGTGCCATTGTATAAACCGATCTATTGCCGTTGCCATACATTGCACCATGTACAAATGCCGTGCAATAAAGTTCCTTACTGAAGGCATTTCTCTGCGTCAGTGCTATATAGCCGATGCTTTGCGCTGAACATTTATGAAGCTTTGTGCCGTTACTGGTTGATCCTACAATTCGTTTGGCGGGAAACTACCAGCTGTATAATCCTAGTCGCTAGAGGGCGTTCTTGCGTTGCTCTCTGATCATCATTATCTCTTGGGACCGTCTAAACTACGGCTCATAATGAATGAATAAATGAATGAATGAATGAATGAATGAATGAATGAATGAATGAATGAATGAATGAATGAATGAATGAATGAATGAATGAATGAATGAATGAATGGATGAATGAATGACCTTTATAAGCCCGCTAGGAAACTGCCCCGAAGAAAACAATTCTTCCTTAAAATCAATGAAAGAAAAGAGTCTGTTGTTGACCCGGGTTCCTCCTCGTGAAAAAGGACTTCACACACCCAAGTTTTGTTGCCATGGCAATTGTTTGAACCTTTTTTAAAATCAATTTAAAGCTCAAATCGGCCCGCAAGCCGCTTTTCATTGATCAGGGAAGAGGTAAGGGTAAGACAAAAAAAGTCTTATCAGAGATGCAGTTTACATATTTAAAGTCCTGGCCTATTAAACAAGTCTATGACTGTTACACACATTCTTATCAATGTGACCATTATCCGACGAACCCAGCGGATCCGGATAGAGAAACAACAACAAGTTCTACAGTCATCATTATACACGATATGGTGCAAATACACATACTGCATGGTTCATGTCCGTTCGTCTTGGTCATTTCATAGAATCTTTCGTTTGCTGTAGTCCCCATGCTCTAGTCCAACATATTAGAATTATTTCAATAATTTTATCCGCTTCAAACAGCTTATCACGTGCACTTTCTAGTAGTTTCGCTAGGCGGCACTTGTGTGTGTTCTGTAGCGTGATGCATGCTGGGATAGCTCTGTGACGTCAATGCTGTTTTTTGTTTGCTGGTTAAATCTGCAGTTTTATCGGACCTTCAGCTTTATGGTCTGATTTATCGGGAAAATTCTGGGCCAGGTGAGCCGATACCCGCCTGCCGAGTCCGTCTGGTGTCCGATTACGGACGGATGGTGCAGAAAACAGGTAAGATCGGGTCAGGTTTTGGGTAGGAGGTAGTTTGGGCAGAAAATGTCTGCCGAGCTGCTGACCAGAAAATCTGTCCATCAAAACTGACACCAGTACAGAAAAAGTCAACATAGAATCCCGACTTTGCCGCCTTGTTCCTGTTGCCCGGCGTTTGTGCTCGAGCTGAGGGGGTTTATACCGGGTTCACAGCCTGCTGCAGTCGGGATGGTGTCCGGCGCTGCCGCCCCCCTCCCCCCTAACTTACACTTACAGTAACGCTACAGCAGGGGATATAATTTTCGGCCCGTGTCTGAAGTTGTCAGAACTGTCGGTATTTTTACCGTGGGCGAAACAAGCCGGCCTGGAGTCTGGTTTATAAAGGTAGGGGCAGACTGGCGGGACTGTTTCAAGCCTTGGATAACCTACTGCATACGGTTACCTGATCTCTATATAACCCCTTGCCTGATCATACACAGTACCTGGTGATTACCAGGTGTCTCCGATCGTTGTGAAGAGTTCTGGCAACAGAAAGACTCAAAGAGTTGTGCCACAATTTCCTCAGTTCTACCAAGGCCAGGTGTTCATTAGGTGTACTACAGGAACCAAATACAGCAGTTATGTACAACAATGCTGTCAACACTGGAACCAAATACAGTAGAAGCCGCTTAATAAGTTAATTGCACGGCCTGTTTGCCAGTGAATTTCGTGCAATTATCCGGCTGGTGCAATAATGCGAAGTTATCTAGCTGGACCGCACTGGTTTGGGATTCTGGGTTTCCGGGCAGTTAACAGAAGTGTGCGTTAATCCGATGTGCAATTAACTGGCTTCCGCTGTAGTTAAGTACAACAACGCTGCCAACACTGGCATTAACATACACGAAGCTTGAACAGAATTAGTCTCGCTGATAAGAACTTTCTAAATATATGAAACTTACAACTCTGGTGCCTTCGTCTAACTTTCACAAGTATGTCACTTAAAGTTAAACAAGGTTCTGTTTTATTCTAACCTGACATAGCTTTGCTTGTGAGGTTACTGGCCACAGGATTATTTTGTGGAGTCGAAACTGTGTCGATACTGTGTCACGTGTGTGAGTATACTAGGAGTGTACAAATCAAAATTTCCTAATGTGCAAATGCTTAATAGTTCAGATAGGTGGTGTGGTGTTTCTTTAAGGTCATGTGATAGTGGGTCAGTCTTCCCACAGAAGGGTTGGGTTGGACTTTGCAGTCAACTCATGTTGTTAGTAGAGTTATAAACAGCCTTCCTGTTTTTATACCCACAGGTTTTCACTGATACTGAGTGAGCTTCCCCAGTGAAAGAGAGTGAGCCTTCTTGGTGATACAGAGCGAGTTTTCCATCCAAAGCGAGCCTTCCCCGTCACACTGAGCAAGTTTCCCCCGTGCGGCCGTCATGTCGTTCCCAGAGACAGACTCGAACTCCTGCAGTTCGGCGTCGCTCAGCCTGCCCGGAACCGTCCGCCCGACGCGCAAACAGTCGCGATTCTCCTTCCGACACATCTTCTCCCGAACCCGCGGCTCCAAGTCCCGCCGCCACAACAAAGGTCGCGACCTGGAGGGCGTAACCATGGCAATATCCTCGGTGTCGGCACAGACCTCTCTGGGTTCCACCACGGGAATCCAGCTAACGAGTGGGGCGGGCGGAGACAAGGCGACAGAATGCCCGCTGTGCTGCACGGAGTACCCGCCCGCGAACTTTCCCGACATCGCCACGTGCCCGCACCGCTCCTGCATCGACTGTCTGCGGCAGTACCTCCGCATCGAGATCACCGAGAGCCGCGTCAACATCTCCTGTCCGGAGTGCTCCGAGCGCTTCCACCCCACCGACATGCAGAGGATTCTGGGAGACCGCGGCCTGATGGATAAATACGAGGAGTTCATGCTGCGCCGGTGCCTGGTGTTGGACCCGGACTCAAGATGGTGCCCTGCACCGGACTGTGGGTAGGTATAACAGCTTAGTTACAGTTACACATGTCTTACACACAACCGGACTCTCGATGGTGCCCTGCACCCGACTGTGGGTAGGTATAACAGCTTACTGATGTCTTACTAACGTCTTACTAATGTCTTACACACAACCCTGATGGGTACCTGAGGAGATCATGCTGCTAACTAGTGTCTTACTAATGTCTTACACACAACTGGATTCACGGTGGTGCCCTGCACCCGACTGTGGGTAGGTATAACAGCTTACTGATGTCTTACTAACATTTTACTAACAATATAACATATAACATCTTACACACAACCGGACTCACGATGGTGCCCTGCACCCGACTGTGGGTAGGTATAACAGCTTACTGATGTCTTACATGGCTAACGAATGTCTTACTGATGCCTTACATGGCTAATAACGTCTTACTAATGTCTTACACACAACTGGACTCAGGGTGGTGCCCTGCACCCCACTGTGGGTAGGTATAACAGCTTACTGATGTCTTACTGGGCTAACTAACATCTTACTGATTGTTTTACACACAACCCTGATGGGTACCTGAGGAGTTCATGCTGCGCCGGTGCCTCACAAGCTGCGGGAGGGCTGTGAGAGTTGCTGTTGTTGTTTATTGTTGTTGTTTATTGTTTACAGCTATGCTGTGATTGCCAGCGGCTGTGCGAGCTGCCCTAAGCTGCAGTGCCTGCGGGAGGGCTGTGTTGTTTATTGTTGTTGTTTATTGTTGTTGTTTATTGTTTACAGCTATGCTGTGATAGCCAGCGGCTGTGCGAGCTGCCCTAAGTTACAGTGCCTGCGTGAGGGCTGTGGCACGTATTTCTGCTACCACTGCAAGGCTGAGTGGCACCCGAACCAGACGTGCGACATGGCGCGGCAGCAGAGAACCAACCAGCTGCGCTCGTCCTCCGTCAGCTACTCGCAGGTCTCCGCCGCGGACGACATCAAGCCCTGCCCGCGGTGCGGAGCCTACATCGTCAAGATGGACGACGGGTCCTGCAATCACATGACCTGCGCCGTGTGCGGGGCCGAGTTCTGCTGGCTCTGCATGAAGGAGATCTCCGACCTCCACTACCTAAGGTCAGTCACCTTTCACCTCCGACCTCCACTACCTAAGGTCAGTCACCTTTCACCTCCGACCTCCACTAACTAAGGTCAGTCACCTCTCACCCCTGACCTGCACTACCTAAGATCAGTCACCTCTCACCTCCGACCTCCACTACCTAAGGTCAGTCACCTCTCACCTCCGACCTCCATTAAGGTCTAGGGGAAGAAGCCCTGGAGTAGGAAGAAGAAGATCCTGTGTCGTTGTTGTTGTTTATTGTTTGTTTGTTTGTTTACAGCCCGTCAGGCTGCACGTTCTGGGGGAAGAAGCCCTGGAGCAGGAAGAAGAAGATCCTGTGGCAGCTGGGCACCCTCGTCGGGGCGCCGGTCGGAATCGCTCTGATTGCTTCCATCTCGCTTCCTGCTATGATCATCGGGATTCCGGTCTACATGGGCAGGAAGGTTAGTAACAAATCCTAACCCCCAATCATAGCCTCAACTCCCAACCCTTATCCTAACCTTAAGGGGGCACACACCAGTTTATTTGGGGGTTCAAATGGAGGCGGCACACCCTCAAGTCTAGCGACCATCTCTTCCAGGGAATTATCCTGAAGCAAAATAACTGTATATGGGGTGAGAGGATATACCTTCAGCTACAAGACCACTGAGTTTCGATCCTTCAACTTCTCTAATTTTGAAAAATTATAGGGAAAAAACATTATTTTCATGTCAAAAATGATGCACAAAATCGGGCATTTTCGCATTGGATAAAAGAGATGAAGAAGATTTTTCCGGCAAGCACGACTGATACTGCCAGAAAGAGGAAAATCTAAAGACTAATCCAGCCAATTATAAAGAAAATTCTAGTACTACAGTTTTTTTAATCATCCACGGCGCGCGGCATTGCAACTTCGCTTGACACAGCGCTTCAGAGGTAAATCTAGGTCACGGGCCTCTTTACATTCAGGCGTAGGGATATCGCGGAAGCAACGCGCGGACCAAAACACAATTTGCACCAAAAACACACCATTTCCTACGCTTTTCAGCCATGTAACCGTTTAATGTCATTTCGCAGGAAATAATGAGAAATGTCAACTCAAACATGGGCCCTCGGAAGCCTTTCGTCACTTTTTGGTCGCGGACTACCACGGACCCCGGTCGCGGAAGAACTGGTGTGTGCACCGTTAATCTATAACATAGCCGCCCCACTACCCAACCACCCGTCATGATCATCTTCATCCCAGTGTACATGGACAACTTGCTCTTTTGTTTTTCCCTCTGCAGATCCATAACAAGTATGAGAACCTGCCTCCACACCGACGCCACCTGGCTGTCACGGGGGGAGTTTCATTATCCATCCTGGTGGCACCTGTACTGGCAGCACTCACTGTTGGTAAGTTGGGGGTACAGCAGTGGGATTAAAACAGTAGTGTGCAGAAGTGTTAAGGTGGGATTAAAACCCTTCTCTGTCAGGAATCATCATGCTAGCGTACGTGTACGGCATGGTCCCGATCTTGCTGTGTTGTCATGGCTACCACGTTGCCATAGTTACCATGTTTTCTGCCTGTTCCCCAGGAATCGGGGTTCCCATCATGCTAGCGTACGTGTACGTCATGTTGTCATGGTTACCATGTTGCCATAGTTACCATGTTTTCTGCCCGCAGGTATTGGGGTTCCCATTATGCTAGCATACGTTTACGGTGTGTTGTCATGGCTACCACGTTGCCATAGTTACCATGTGTTCTGCCTGTTCCCCAGGAATCGGGGTCCCCATCATGCTAGCGTACGTGTACGGTGTGTTGTCATGGTTACCATGTTGCCATAGTTACCATGTGTTCTGCTTGTTCCCCAGGAATCGGGGTCCCCATCATGCTGGCGTACGTGTACGGCGTGTTGTCATGGCTACCACGTTGCCATAGTTACCATGTGTTCTGCTTGTTCCCCAGGAATCGGGGTCCCCATCATGCTGGCGTACGTGTACGTCATGTTGTCATGGCTACCACGTTGCCATAGTTACCATGTGTTCTGCCCGCAGGTATTGGAGTCCCCATCATGTTGGCGTACGTGTACGGTGTGGTCCCGATCTCGCTGTGCCGGAGCGGCGGCTGCGGTGTGAGAACCACACAGAAGGGCGGAGTTCGCTTCGAGTTCGATGATGACAACGAGGCGACTGTTGGGGCGGCCGGAACGATGGCAGGTGGGTCTCCATAGCAACGGGTTTGCTCATGTGGGGGTAATATTGATCTTGTGTCAATAACATGATTCCTGCATTAATAACCTGGGTTGTGTGTTTATAACGTGGGTTGTGTGTTTATAACGTGGGTTGTGTGTTTATAATGTGGGTTGGGTGTTTATAGTGTGGGTTTTTTGTTTATAGTGTGGGTTTTGTGTTTATAACGTGGGTTGTGTGTTTATAGCGTGGGTTGTGTGTTCATGGCGCGGGTTTTGTGTTTATAACGTGGGTTGTGTGTTTATAACGTGGGTTGTGTGTTTATAACAGGTGAGAACATGAGTATCGGCCCCGGGAAGGAGGGGAACCCGAGTATCGGGGAGGGCAGTCTGCTGAGCGCGAGCAGTAGCCAGGTGGAGCGGCTCGGCGTACTGCGGGACTCCGTCAGCGATCGGGACTCCGCAAGTACCATGGCCATCGCGGGGAGCCTGGCCGGGAGTACCGGGGCTACCACTGCACACAGGTCAGTACCATAGTCAGTACCGGGGCTACCACTGCACACAGGTCAGTACCATAGTCAGTACCGGGGCTACCACTGTACACAGGTCAGTACCATAGTCAGTACCGGGGCTACCACTGCACACAGGTCAGTACCATAGTCAGTACCGGGGCTACTACTGCACACAGGTCAGTACCATAGTCAGTACCGTGGCTACCACTGCACACAGGTCAGTACCATAGTCAGTACCAGGGCTACCACTGCACACAGGTCAGTACAGTAGTCAGTACCGGGGCTACCACTGCACACAGGTCAGTACCATAGTCAGTACCGGGGCTACCACTGCACACAGGTCAGTACCATAGTCAGTACTGTGGCTACCACTGCACACAGGTCAGTACCATAGTCAGTACCGGGGCTACCACTGCACACAGGTCAGTACCATAGTCAGTACCGGGGCTACCACTGCACACAGGTCAGTACCATAGTCAGTACCGTGGCTACCACTGTACACAGGTCAGTACCATAGTCAGTACCGGGGCTACCACTGCACACAGGTCAGTACCATAGTCAGTACCGGGGCTACCACTGCACACAGGTCAGTACCATAGTCAGTACCGGGGCTACCACTGCACACAGGTCAGTACCATAGTCAGTACCGGGGCTACCTCTGCACACAGGTCAGTACCATAGTCAGTACCGGGGCTACCTCTGCACACAGGTCAGTACCATAGTCAGTACCGGGGCTACCACTGCACACAGGTCAGTACCATAGTCAGTACCGGGGTTACCACAGCACACAGGTCAGTACCGGGGCTACCACTGCACACAGGTCAGTACCGGGGCTACCACTGCACACAGGTCAGTACCATAGTCAGTACCGTGGCTACCACTGCACACAGGTCAGTACCGGGGCTACCACTGCACGCAGGTCAGTACCATAGTCAGTACCGGGGCTACCACTGCACACAGGTCAGTACCATAGTCAGTACTGTGGCTACCACTGCACACAGGTCAGTACCATAGTCAGTACCGGGGCTACCACTGCACACAGGTCAGTACCATAGTCAGTACCGGGGCTACCACTGCACACAGGTCAGTACCGTAGTCAGTACCGGGGCTACCACTGCACACAGGTCAGTACCATAGTCAGTACTGGGGCTACCACTGCACACAGGTCAGTACCATAGATAGTACCGGGGTTACTATTCACATAGGTCAATACCGTAGTCAGTACCAGGGTTTGTTCTGTAACCCAACCACAGCCAAGTCGTAGACTGTTTTACTGCAAAACAATCTCATCAGAATTTCAGCTCCCCACGCATCCGCTGTCTGTCCAAACTATTTTACTTGGACTGAGTTTCAGCAAAGAGGAAGCCCACATATACATTGTTTTTGGTGACAGTTGCACCTAAATCAAATGTAAATTTTGAAGAAGAGATCTGCTACATTTTGGACAGGTATGTGCAGTCAGGTACTGAATTCATACAGCAGTGTTGCCATGGTTACCAAGTTGCCATAGTAACTGTTAATTGTTTATTGCAGGCTGGAGGTCCAAGCAGATGTGCAGAGGAAGCGGTGCAGTGTGAGCAGCGAGTCGCCCTCGGCCAGTCTGGGAGACAACGCCAGCACCGTGGCCATGGCAGGCTCGCTGCTGAACGGGATCGGAGCATCCTCCTACACACTGGGCGGGGCTGTTGCCGGGGCAACCATCCTGCCGCTGGAGGGTACCCCTGACCTGGGCGGGGCTGTTACCGGGGTAACAGTGGACCTGGCTGAGAAACAGAAGTCGCGGCACAGCAGCGGCGGCAGCAGCCTGGACAACCTGCAGCCTGCCGGGCAGGACAACCTCGCAGCCTCGTGCCGCGCAACCAAGGGCAGCAAGCGGGGCTCCCACAGGCGCAGCAAGGTCAGAGTTCACGAGGACAAGGGCAGAGGTCAGGAGGACAAGGGCAGAGGTCAGGACGACAAGGTTAGGATTCAGGAGGTCAAAATTCAGGAGGACAAGGATGGAGAGAGAAGAGTCTGGAGCAGGGAGGAGTCGGACCGGAGAGTTTGGACCCGTGACAGCAGCGATCCCAGCGCCCGGGCCTGGGGCCGTGATAGCAGTGACACTGGGGGTAGAGCCTGGGGCCGGGACAGCTGTGGCAGCTCCTGCCCCTCCCCCTCTATCAGCCTCTGCAGCACCACAGACTCCCACTGCAGCAGGACAGACTCACACTACTCCGAGGGCAGTCTGGCCATGTCTGCTCACACAGACACCTCCAGCAGAGGGTCTGCTGCTGCCATGTCTGCTCACACGGACACATCCAGCAGAGGGTCCGCTGCTCACACGGACACCTCCAGCAGAGGGTCTGCTGCTGCCATGTCTGCTCACACGGACACCTCCAGCAGAGGGTCTGCTGCTGCCATGTCTGCTCATATGGACACCAAAGGGTCTGCTGCACACACAGACACCTCCAGCAGAGGGTCTGCTGCGGCCATGTCTGCTCACACAGATACCAGAGGGTCTGCTGCTCATACCAGAGCGTCTGCAAAACTTGACTCATCAAGCCACAGCATTAGTTCTGCAACATCAGCCAAGACAGACACTTCTAGCTGTACTACTGCTGCAGGAATGTCAGACAAAATGGACGCCTCTAGCCAGTCTTCAGATGCTGACACCATGTCAGCAAAGACTTCTGGGTCCGGGGTGCCCTCTCATGGCGACCAGTCGACTCGAGGCTCGGGAGTTGCGTGCAGTCGAAGCATTTCCCCGCTAACAGAAGTGGAAAACGACCGCCCGGATGTCCTAAGTCCTGCGCCCGCCCGCATCGTGTCTTTTCCCTCGGAGACGCAGTCGCTAGGTCACATTGTGGAGGAGAGGGAAGTTGGCGGTGGGGAGGGGGGCTGTGGGGAGGGGGGCAGCAGGAGATGCCACAGCATGGAGGAGCCAAGCCCTGTCCACATGGCCAGACATCAGCACAGCTCTCTATAGGACTGTTTACATAGAACAGACTGAACTATAGAGCAACAGATTGAACTATAGAACAGATTGAACTATAGAACAACAGATTGAACTATAGAACAACAGATTGAACTATAGAACAACAGATTGAACTATAGAACAACAGATTAAACTATATGATAACACATTTAACTATAAACCAATGGAGTTTCCTATAGAACTAGAGTTTACAGGAAGACCACTAAGAATGACAGTTGTGTATGAAAGGAGAGTCTAGAGTTATCTGTAGAACAGCAAAGTTGCAGAATGACATAATTTACTTTCAATGGTCAGTGTAAAACAATTCACATTGTTTGATTCACGTGGCATATGTTGCGGCGAATGGAAGATTTTATAAAGCTGCATTGTAAAACAGTATACTTAACTGTAGAGCAGTGGGGTTCACTGTAAACTGTAGAGCAGTGGGGTTCACTGTAAACTGTAGAGCAGTGGGGTTCACTGTAAACTGTAGAACAGTGGGGTTCACTGTAAACTGTGCAAATCTCAAAGTGAAGATGTTCTGTGAAGTTTTGTGAACCAGCAGTGCATTGTGGGAACTGGTGACATTGTTGCATTGACCTGGCTGCCATCACCAGTGGCAGCCACTTGCCGGAACGTTGCCATAGCAACAGTTTCTATGTAGAACAGCTGTTGCCTTCTAGGTCTCACTCTGTTGCCAAGGACATGCACCAGTATATAGAACAGCTGTTGTCAAGGACACTATGAAGTATATTTGTTCAATGTTCTTGTTTTTGCCCAGTGGCTGGTTGTGCCAGACTTGCCCAGTGGGTGGATGTAATTTGTGTAAGTTGTAGTTTTGAGTATGGACTGAGGAAGACCACACGGCAGCTGCCAGTAGCAGATAGTCTTGCTCAAACTGTCTGTGCTCTGCCCAACAGCAGAGTTAGAGAGGTGATGCGTAGGGGCTAAGTCGGTGAGCTAATTTACAAATGTAGGTGACCACGGAACCAGCAGAGGTGACCACGGAACCAGCCAGCAGAGGTGACCACGGAACCAGCAGAGGTGACCACTGAACCAGCATAGGTGACCACGGAACCAGCAGAGGTGACCACTGAACCAGCAGAGGTGACCACTGAACCAGCAGAGGTGACCACTGAACCAGCAGAGGTGACCACTGAACCAGCAGAGGTGACCACTGAACCAGCCAGCAGAGGTGACCACTGAACCAGCAGAGGTGACCTCTGAACCAGCAGAGGTGACCTCTGAACCAGCAGAGGTGACCACGGAACCAGCAGAGGTGACCTCTGAACCAGCAGAGGTGACCACTGAACCAGCAGAGGTGACCACGGAACCAGCAGAGGTGACCACGGAACCAGCAGAGGTGACCACGGAACCAGCAGAGGTGACCACGGAACCAGCAGAGGTGTAACCTCTGAAGCAGTGCAAGTGACCTGTTTTGAAGGTCAATCCATGCTGTGATGAAATGTGATCCAACAGAGGCAGTTTTAAATTTCTCCTGTTGGCCAGAGGAAGAAAACTGCAGGATGAGACCATGTGTTGTGTAACGGCTCACTTTAGATGTAGAGATTACTATTTTGTGTTCTGGCCTTCCCAAATGCTGCAACATGAACATTTTGGTCTCAGACCAAATTCATTTTGGTCCAGTATGAATCCATATTTTACCAAATAGTACCACGATGTAAGGAAATTAAAGTAAATAAAGTTATGTTTTTTCAGTTCTTGTTTTCACAAGTCAGTTCTTGGGAGCATGTTGTATGAATGAATGAATTTTAATCTTGTATCTTGCATGATGACCATCCCATAATAGAACCCAAGACCATCAAAATTAAACATTACAATAAATAAGGTTAGAACAAATGTAGCCTTTACAGAAACAGAATTCCAGTGCTACATGTGTGATGACCAGTGCTACATGTGTGATGACCAGTGCTACATGTGTGATGACCAGTGCTACATGTGTGATGACCAGTTGCACTAAACAGGAGTAAAAGTGGAATCATTGACAAAGATAAGATTAGAGTACAATGGAGTAATGTAACTTTATTAACAGAAGTACAAACTGTACAGCAATACACATAACCATACTGTTGATTATAATTTGGCAAAAGCACAAATTTGTACACTTCCTACAGCATTACTGTACTGCTGCCCATTTTCTGTCCAACTGTACAATATTCACCACGCTTCATATCTATTAGTCCACAAAGTCCCGTAAGTATCTGATTTATCCCCCCTATAACAACATCAAATCTCAGCTGAAAACAAAATAGATCCAACAATTTGCCAACCATGATATTCATTTTGCCATGCATTTCTTACATACAGCTTTTCTTTGTTTTACCATAGGTGAAACGAATGTATTATCATATATATTCATAAACATAATTTATATAGTACTAGCTTTAATATTATTACAAATGTTATTGGGTCCAGTGATGCAACTAAATTCTGAAATCCAGTAAACTACAGATCTGGATCCAGCTGCTTTGATTAACTACAGATCTGGATCCAGTTGCTGGGATTCACAACATGTCAGGATCCCGTCAGCTGCAGGGATTAACTACACATCAGGATCCCACCAGCTGCAGGGATTAACTACAGATCTGGATCCAGCTGCAGGGATTACAGATCTGGATCCAGTTGCTGGGATTCACAACATGTCAGGATCCCGTCAGCTGCAGGGATTAACTACACATCTGGATCCCACCAGTTACTGTGGGAGTAACTACAGATCCAGGATCCCTTCAGCTGCTAAGATCAGATCAGCTTGGGTCCAGCTATTCCCCCAGTTTCTATCAGCTCGGATCCAACGATGCTGCCAGATTAGATCGGCTTGGATCCGACTTTGGCGCGGGTTTAGATCGGCTTGGATCCGACGATGCCGTTGGCGGCCGGCGCCTCCAGAGACCCGGATGAAGACTGCAGGTTAGAGGTCAAGTTCTGAGCCTTGCACCTGACCTCGAACACCTCCTGGATGGCCTGCCGAAAGCAGTGGAAGTTGTAGTCGATGATGCCTGCGCAACAAACAAACAAACATGTAAATCTGCACAACAAACAAACAAACATGTAAACCTGCGCAAGAAACAACAACAAACATTCAGACCTGCAAAACAAACACTTTTATCTGCAACAAACAAGTCTAAAAAGCAAAAACAAGGCAAGTTGAGGAAGCCTGCAGTCTGTAATGCCTGTACAACAAAAAACAAACAAGGAACATGTAAGGGTGTGTGAGTGTGTGTGCGCATATATGTGTGTGTGCATGCATGTATGTGTGTGTGTGCGTGCATGTGTGTGTGTGAGGATGTGTGTGTGTGTGCGTGTATGTATGTGCATGTGTGAGGATGTGTATGTGCGTGTGTGTGTGTGAGGATGTGTGTGTGCATGTGTGAGATGTGTGTGTACGTGCGTGTGTGTGTCCTCACCTTGTCTGTCAAAGTTGTCCTCCCTGAGGATGCACACCAGCACCGAACCTGTGTCAGGATGCGTGTGTGTGTGTGTGTGGATGTGTGTGTGTGTGTGTTACCTTGTCTATCAAAGTTGTCCTCCCTGAGGATGCACACCAGCGCCAGGAACCTGTTGACCTCCCGCAGATACAGGATTGTCGCGTTGTTCAGCTTGATGATGGACGACGACTCTTTGTCATAGCAGCTCCCCTCCCCGTCCTTCAGCCTGTAAACAAACAAACAAACAAACAAACATGGGTACAACATATAGCACACGCACACACACATAGCAGCTCCCCTCCCCATCCTTCAGTCATACATGGGCACAACATATAACATAGATACAGGAGACTCACCCATAGATACAGGACACTCATCCATAGATACAGGAGACTCACCCATAGATACAGGAGACCCACCCATAGATACAGGAGACTCACCCATAGATACAGGAGACTTACCCATAGATACAGCAGACTCACCCATAGATACAGGAGACTCACCCATAGATACAGGAGACTCACCCATAGATACAGGAGACCCACCCATAGATACAGCAGACTCACCCATAGATACAGGAGACTCACCCATAGATACAGGAGACCCACCCATAGACTCACCCATAGCTACAGGAGACTCACCCATAGATACAGGAGACTCACCCATAGATACAGGAGACCCACCCATAGACTCACCCATAGCTACAGGAGACTCACCCATAGATACAGGAGACTCACCCATAGATACAGGAGACTCACCCATAGATACAGGAGACTCACCCATAGATACAGGACACTCACCCATAGATACAGGAGACTCACCCATAGATACAGGAGACGTCGATGACCACATCGATCATGTCGCAGCAGAGCTCGTAGGACTGCATGTCGACCGGCGAGCTGTCGGTGGCGATGTAGATTTTACTCACAACATCGAACAGGAATGCCTTCTCGATACCGGAGTTCTGCAGACAACAGCAAGTTCATAAATGGTCGGCAGTTCAGTTGTTGAGGCAACAATGTAAGAAATGGCAACATTAATGGATATTTGTGTGTGTGAGAGTGTGTGTGTGAGAGTGTGTATGTGCATGTTTGTGAGTGTGCACCCACCGAGATGAGAATGTTGAGAAAATTCTCCATGGTTGGCAGTGTGTGTGTATGTGTGTTTATGTGAGAGTGTGTGTATATGTGTGTGTGTGTGTTTGTATGAGTGTACATGTGTGTGTGTATGTACATGTTTGTAGGTGTATGTGCGTGTATGTGAGTGTGTGTGAGTGTCTGTGTGTGTGTATGTGTGAGTATGTGCACGTGTGTGTATGTGAGTGTGCACATGTTTGTGAGTATGTACGTGTAATTGTACCCACCGAGATGAGAATGTTGAGAAGATTCTCCAAGGTCGGCAGCTGGGGGATGAGTTTCTGGACGACCTTGCTGAATGCCTCGAAGATGGAGTGGTCGTAAATACTGGTCAGGTAGAAACTGTAAACAAACAAACAAACAAATAACGGTAAACATTGGTCAGAACTGTAAATATCTGGTCAGGAAGTTCAGAGTGCCCAAAAAGTGCTTACATCACCACATGGGTGTGTACATCACCACATGGGTGTTTCTATACCCCAGATGTGCTTACATCACCCCACATAGTGTTCTGTACATCAGTCTTCAAAAGAGCTGACATCAAAACAAAACCACTGTTTTTGTCAATCAAACAGCAGTGTTAAACATAGGGTAGGATATAAGTCTGAGTTTAGCATTGGGCTTACTGGTTCCCACCTGAGGTGACTCAGACTACCCCTGGGGATACTCGCTATGGGTGAGAGTGAGAGTGTCAGAGTAACAGTGAGAGTGAGAGTTTTGTAAAGCCCACCTGAGGTGGATGGCCTCCGACCCTGCATCAGGTTGAGAGTGTGAATGAGAGTGAGCGAAAGAGAGAGTGAGCGAGAGTGAGAGAAAAGCCCACCTGAGGTGAATGGCCTCCAGCCCTGCACCTGGACAGACTGCCGCTACAACTACTCACTATGGGTGAGAGTGAAAGTGAGTGAGGGTGAAAGTGAGTGAGAGTGAAAGTGAAAGTGAGTGAGAGTGAAAGTAAAGCCCACCTGAGGTGAATGGCCTCCAGCCCTGCGTCTGCCAGGTCATCGTTGGCTCTCTGGTGGATGTCTCGCTGCGTCTCGATCTTATGGTCGTCTGACAAACCATCAACGTCTCGATCTTATGGTCGTCTGACAAACCATCAACCTGGGGATGTACATGGGTCAAGGTCATTGTCAGACAACCTGGGGACGTACAGGAGTCAAGGTCATTGTAACACAACCTGGGGACATACCGGGGTCAAGGTCATTGTCACACAACCTGGGGACATACCGGGGTCAAGGTCATTATCACACAACCTGGGGACATACAGGGGTCAAGGTCATCATAACACAAGTCAGGAAGGACAAAATGAGAAGAAGGCAGAACTTTTTGAATGCTGCACCAGATAACAACAATTGGAACTCACCACATCAATTTACAGATGGACTTACCAACCTTACCCAAACTGACCTTGAAGCCTGAACAAAACTGACCTTGTGGATGAAAACTTCAAACTTGATGTTAGGGTTGACCTTGTACGCCCTTGACACGGTCATGTGCAGCTTGGCAAGGGCCTCCATGTAGTCATCCTGGGTAGGAGAAAACATGGTGAGGGCAGGGTTAGGGGTAACAGAAATAAACATGTAGTCATCCTGGGTACAATAAGACATGGTGAGGGCAGGGTTAGGGGTAACACACATACACACCTGTAACTATATAGTCATGGTGAGGGCAGGGTTAGGAACAACACAAATAAACATGTAGTCATCCTGGGTACAATAAGGCATGTGGTCAGGGCCAGGAACGAAGGGGTCACATTTAACATGGCATTAATGACTTGTGCTGACAACTTGTCTTTGTACAGTAGAACTACTCTGTTGTGCAATTAGCTGCTGGGTCATTTTGTATAGGAGCTGAAACAGGAACATGTAAGTCTCACCTGGGCAGGTAATATAAACCTCACCTGGGTAAGTAAATCTCACCTGGGCATCGATGACGAAGATGAGAGCTCCGCAGCCCCCAAAGATCATCTCGGAGTCAAAGGTCGGGTCGAAGAAGTCGATCTGGCCGGGAAAGTCCCAGATTTGGAACTGCACAAACGAGCTGTTGGAGATGTCTGCAGGGAGATACACACAAATAAACAAACAAACAAACAAACAAGCATTACGTCACAGTGTCTGCAGGGGAAATACAACAAATGAAGAAACAAGCACTACATCACAGTGTTTGCAGGGGAGATACACACATCACATCATTATTAGTAACACTGCTTTTACGTACTATCCTTTTTTTTAGTTATCTTGTTGGTACATTGTTACATAACGTCTAACTCTTGTTGGTTCACCAAGTGCTTTTACGTACCGTCCTTCACAATCTTGTTGGTGCTCTCCAGAAACAGGGTTTCGTTCGGCGACATCTTATGGAACACGACCTTCTGGATAGAGGACTTCCCGCTTCTGTGGGGTCAGATCAGGTCAGGTCACATTAGTTCACAGTTCAAAGATCATCTTCAAAGAGCTCTTCTGTTACAAACAAACAAACACAAACCTTTTCACACCATGATTCGCGGCTTGTTCTCTGCAGAAGGGGACTGATCCCCCTATCCTGGTAACAAACAAACGAACAAACAAACAAACAAACACAAACCTTCTCAGCCCCATCAGAAGGATTCGAGGCTTGTTCTCTGCAGAAGGTGACCGGTCCTCTGTATCCTGCTCGTCTGGTCCGTACCCAAAATCCTTTGGAAACGAGCCGACGACTCCGTAACTCCCAAAGTTCTCGTCATCATCGTAGGACTGAAAGGGCAGAAAACAACTTCTGGTTACAGTAGAGCAGAAAACATGTCAACTTCTGGTTACACTTGACCTTACATTACAGTAGAAAAGGTACAGAGTATTTCCAACACCCCCCTCCCCAACCTGCGATCTATTTCGGCGATGACTCAAGTTACGCAGAAAGGCAGAGTAGTGCTCGGACCTAACGGCACACCAACAGCTAAGTAACAGCGTATTTCAGCTGTTTCAGCTAACTTGGTACTAAGGAGTAAGGTGCAGTATGACTATGAGTAAGTATATCCGCCCCCCTCCCCACCCTAAGTTACGACAGAAAGGCACAGCAGAGCAGACTAGCCCTTGACTCAGTCACACCAGCACAGCTAACCAAGCCCGGTACCGCCATGGCTGTCCGTCTGTGGGAACTTGTTCTAGTATATCCGCCCCCCTCCCCACCATAAGTTACGACAGAAAGAGAGCACTAGTACTGAGTATCTCCGGACTCAGTCACACCAGTAAAGCTAACCAAGCCCCGTACCGCCATGGCTGTCCGTCTGTGGGAACTTGTTCTAGTATATCCGCCCCACTAGTACTGAGTATCTCCGGACTCAGTCACACCAGCAAAGCTAACCAAGCCCCGTACCGCCATGGCTGTCCGTCTGTGGGAACTTGTACTAGTATATCCGCCCCCCTCCCCACCCTAAGTTACGACAGAAAGAGAGCACTAGTACTGAGTATCTCCGGACTCAGTCACACCAGTAAAGCTAACCAAGCCCCGTACCGCCATGGCTGTCCGTCTGTGTGAGCTCCTGGGTTCAGCTCAGCTCACAGGGCGGAAAACTTCATCAGACTCCACAAGAAATTTTCTCAGTTCCGCAGAGAAAGTCGCCGTCATGTGATGAACCTGCGGAGGTCACCGGAACTGCAGCCTGACCCGGAAATACTAACCGCTTCCGTAAGTATTGTGGGATAGCATCAGGTCCGTCACACAAAGATTTGCAGGTGCGACATTTTTTGTTGATAAAAACTGATTTTTGCCTCACATTTGTCGTACCGAACAGAAGGGAGGTTCTGTAGTGAGCCTTTCTGTACTTCGCACGAGTTAGGCCGGCTTCTGGTGGCGGGAAGTTGTGTATGAGCGAGGGTGCTTGGGAGCGAGGGTTGGGGAGGGGGGCAAATTATTTTGTATGGAAAACGTGTGATCATTACTTTCTTTTTAGTAATTCTACACTAGTTCTTATGTTTGGACCTGTAGGAGTAACAGCAGTTTCCCTAAAAGATAACCGAAAGAGCAAAAACCTGGAAGCTATATGAAACTAGGGTAGATCTAAACACAGGCGCTTTTATCAAGAGGGGAGGGGGGTAACATATGGTGCAGATAGAAGCCAGAAACCACACAAAGCATGTGTTATGTTTGATAGCTTATGGGGCCACGTCCGTTTCTTCTTTACTATTACTTTAAACTAAACCCGAGGCTGAGGCCTCCAACCACTGTTTATTTATTTATATCCAACACCGTATTTAAGATACATACAAGTAACATAAAGTCTAAGTGTATAAAGGTAAGTAAACCTGGAGGCAACTCTTCATGGCTACCTTGTCCACCCAACGACCTGGAGGTCAAGGGACTAGGTAGGTAGGTAAGTAAGTACAAGTAACATGAAGAAGCATTGCGTTTGTGTAGATGTTGTCAGCTTGCTCAGGAGGTTTTGTGCAGACAGACTGCAGCCTTGTAGACTAGCCTGGGGAAGGCAGTGTGTGGAGTACCGGAGCAGGAAAGAGTAGTGATGACACGAAGGTACATCGGAGGAGGAAGGGAACATGAAGAAACGGCTGCTAAAAGAGCCGTACAAAAGTTTATTCCAGGGGGATTCATGGTTAACAGACTGCTGACTAGTGCTGCACTGGACTCCACTCAGACGTTATTATTGATACAGTGGATTCCAATTATTCGTATTACGCCTTTTTGGATAATTCGGGTAATCGGATAGAATTACGAAATCCCAAAACATTTGCCATTCATTCTATTGTTTAGAACATCGCAGAATTGGATAACCCACGGTCTCAAACTTCGGGTTTTTGGATAGAATTACGTCAGGTCACACAAATTAAAAATTGGAAAATATGCCCTAAAACTTACAGAATGAGTCCAAAGGTAACTAGTAAATGTATGTATAAAGGTGTAAAGCCATGTAAAGGACCGTAAGAAAGTTACATTCCACAGAAAATCTAGCCGATAGCGCTGTGCTAGCGTGCGAACAGTGCGTCTTCCACCGCGAAAGACGTAAATTTCAGAGTAATTTGTGGACACAAGTTGTAGACAAGAAGGTGAAGAGTTTATCACTCTCCAATACCGTTGTTTTAACTTAAAATTATGAAA
>NC_049995.1:19118709-19122194 GCF_000003815.2 Branchiostoma floridae
TTGGCTGTGACCCTGGCTGAGTCTTGCCAATCATCAGGCATAGAGCCAGGAATATGCAAGTATAATGTAGTTCCATGTTCTAATCCCAGCACATGCGTTTCTACTACAAACACAGGTTCCCGCCACACAGGCGACCTTACTACACAGGTTCCCGCCACCCAGGCGACCTTACCACACAGGTTCCCTCCACACAGGCGACCTTACCACACAGGTTCCCGCCACACAGGCGACCTTACCACACAGGCTCCCGCCACACAGGCTACGTTACCACACAGGTTCCCGCCACACAGGGTACGTTACCACACAGGTTCCCGCCACACAGGCGACCTTACCACACAGGTTCCCACCACACAGGCGACCTTACCACACAGGTTCCCGCCACACAGGCGACCTTACCACACAGGTACCCGCCACACAGACAAGTAGAGACCCTACACGTGCTTCAATCAATGGTGCAACGTGCAGTCAACGTGCTTCCGTTATACACAAATAGAACTGTAGGACGTCATAGATATTGTTGCAAGCAATTAATACACAAAGTTGACCGACGATTCGACACAAGATACGTAAATCAAATCGTGATTTCAGATCAAAAACAGCTTGCGTGCCCTCACACCCTGTACGTAATTTACATGTAAATCAGGTTGGACGCGATGTAACTCTCACAAATTTCACAAGAGTTAACAAATTACAATGTGAGGCAGATATATCAGTACAAAATTTGTAAGTGGTTAACCAGATATATGTAATTCAAACCTCAAAATGAGCTATCAAAGTGAGTTCAAGTAACAAACGGTTTGCGCGCCCTCCCACTCTGTCCGTAATTCACATGCAAATCAGGCGGTAAACGATGTTCAGATTCTTGCAAATTCCACAAGATTTAGCCGTTACAAGGCGAAAGAAATATATCAGTACAAAAAGTATAAGTGGTCCGAGTTACTAAGTAAACTGTGCAATCATAAGCAGTCCCAGATATCAACGAAATCAGTATATAAACGGGTTCCCCTTCCCTCAGTGTACTTACCGCGGCATGCAGCCCTCCCACTCTATAAGCTATTGTTTCAAACCTGTCCGGAATTTGATCAAAACTGACCCCAGCATTTTTTTAAACAAACTTTTGCGACCCACACCTAAAATACTTACTGTACGATCATGAAATTTTTAGAGAATGATGTACATGTAAGCCAAAATTATTGTAACAACTTTGGTGCCATTATCATGTCATATGACGACATTATGACGTCAGCTAGGTAATATCGGCCGCCATCTTGAATTTTGACTGATAACGTCATCAAATTATCATAAATTACGAATATTGAGTCCTGACATTTATGTTGAATTTATAATATGTGATAAACAATTGTATTTGCCAAGAAAACTTTAAAACTTAAATGTTTAGTACAAAATTACAAAAGTTCGTAATAAATATGTCTGTCAGAATTCCGTTGCCATGGCAACATAAAAAACGATGAACATACTTTGTTCACTGAAAATGTTTGCTATTAACATTTTCTAAAAAAATACCAAGTTTGGTGGCCCTAGCATAAGCCATTCAGGCGCCATATGGCATTGAACCTGGTACAGGCATCAAAAACCTCCTTCCGGTCTGAATAGCGTTGGTGCAAAATGTGGTCCTCATGATCTTTTGCATAAATTATGATAATGAGTTAGAAGTATTCTCACCTAATCATGTCAGACTGTCCCACATAGATTAATGAAACTATACATATATACCAATCACAAAAAGATTCACACAAAAAACTGTATTTGTAATACTCTTCCTCTTTAAGAATTTCAGTGTTAAGTTTCCAATAGTTGGGGTCTCTATCTTTTTCTGTGTTATATAGTTTAATAAAAATTGCATTATGGTCTGTTTTTACACTAGGTCTAATATCACACTTTCTGGCTGAACTGATTATGGATTTTGAAATGAACCAATAATCTAATCTACATGAAACTTTATGGAAGTTATCCCTATAGGTATACTGTCTAAGCTCTTTATTCTTTTCCCGCCAAATATCACAAAGGTCTAGGGATGAACAGAACTTTATTAGAGCTACTGAGGACTGTTCTACATTAGCCATGGTCCCTCCCTTTTTATCTTTATCACTATGGTACACTGCATTATAATCACCCCCTGCAATTATATCTCTAGTAGTGTCATTACTGAGCTGTCTATTATCATCTATCCATCTAATAAGGTTAGTTAAGAAGGAATTTCTCTCAGTTGCCTTATTTGGGGCAGAAATATTAACTAATGTTAAGTCAAGGTTTCCTATATGGCAATTAATTAGGATCTTTCTCCCTTCCCCATTATCATCAAAAACATCTATTTTTACCTGCATGTATGCAGGTATGGTTTTGATGCTGGTGGGAACTTTTCGGTAGCCGGGGATGTAGGGCGCTGTATCTCGTGAACGGATGGTGCGAGCACAACGATTTTTGGTACGTGGGTTGGGGGTGGTAGCTTGACACTCAGGTGTGATTTTGGGCCTCCTGGCGCTTGACCTTGACATTGAAGGTGGCATTTTTTGTGTTTTTGGGGCACTTTTGGCGCTGTGTGTCCGGAACGATACGCGCGATTGCGACGATTTTTGGTGCATGGGTGGGGGGTTGTTGCCTGTTGCATAGGATTGACTTTGGGCCTCTTCGCAATTGAATTTGACCCGGCAGGTCGAATTTTGTGTCCGGGAGGGGTGTTTCCGGAGTTATATCTTCTGAACGGCTGGTGCTAGCGCGATGATATTTGGCACATGTGTCGGCGGTGGCTGAATAATGCTCAATTTTGATTTTGGCGCCCTTGGTGCTTGAACTTGACATTTTAGGTTACCTTTTGTGCGGGCACGGGGCGTGCGCTGTATCTCCGGAACGCAAGGTGCCATTGTGTTGCCATTTGGTACGTGAGTTGTTTGTGGTGTCCTGGTGGTCAGGTTTGATTTTGGGCCTCCTAGTGCTTGAACTTGATACTGTATAGGTTGACCCTGTTTTAGTGTGGTTGGGGCATCCTCCCAATATCTGCTTGGTTTTAAAAACAGATTATGGTTGGGTGTAGAACCATCATCTGGCCTGGGCCACCTTCAATGTATCAGGTTACTTAGTGGCACTGACAGTTTGCCAGATGACGGGAGTGTACAAGATTATATATCTGTTGGTCAGGTATAATTGAAGTTTGCTTATTACTCTTTGTGGTGTTTCTAGAGCTGTATAGTACTGAGTTTTAAGTTCCGGTACAAGTTCCTTTACCCTGTTGGCAATCATGGTTGAACTTGAACTTAAACAGAAGAAGATGCAATTTTCTAATGTGGAGGAGAACTGTATAGAGTGTGGGCATAAGAGAAAGGTATGTGTATGATTTGTCCTGTGTTTCTTTTTGTTTCTTTGGTAATGCCATTTCCATACTGTATACAGGTAATTTGTTGTTTTGGGCTAGTCATATTCGCTTGGTTTTTGGGCCTGCTTAATCTATGCCAAAGAAGGATTATGTT
>NC_049996.1:0-18512 GCF_000003815.2 Branchiostoma floridae
GTTACCCTTGATCTACTTCTCAGTGCCTGTGTGTGTGTGTGTCTGCCTGTCTATGTGAATTTCTGTCTGTTTGTGTGTGTCTATGTGTGTGTGTGCCTGTGTGCCCGTGTGTGTGCATATGTCTATGTGTGTGTTCGTGTATGTGTACCCGTGTGTGTGTGTGTGCGCGCGCGCGCGCGCACGTAGAACTCTAAGAAATATGAGACACATAGTCATGGTGACGTTTGGTGTGTGGGTAGGTCTTGACAAGACAAAGGTCAAGGTCAACTTAGTCTCCTTAGACAAATGTATGTTACCCTTGATCTACTTCTCACTGACTCACATGTCTGTAATCTGCCTAAAGTGACGCCATAGACACATCCATTCCTCAAACCAAAGAAAATACCCTTGGGCGAAGAATCCATGGGCCATCGGGAATGGAAAGAACGGGAGTTTGAGAAACGTGGCGATTTTGCCTTGGCGCATCTGCTTGGAGATAGGGTACAACTTCCTGGACACACTGGATTCACAGCGACACCTAGCGGTGAAAGGTGATAAGCGCCGTTCGGACTATGGCAAACGTATATTATATGATATCATCTTAGAGTGGATTTTGTCAGAACCTTTAGTGTTCAAGCACATTTTCATTGTTTTATTGATCGAATTGAGATCTCCGTTACAAGATGTGCTGGTTGATAGTCTTTCTTACATTCATTACATAGATTACAATGAAATATGTAAAAATAAGTTTAAACATTAATAAATATGAACAGGTTGACGTTTAAGTGTATCTTATATTATGTTAGGGAAAAGTGAAACTAGGTGATATAAAAAATTGTAGGAGTGAACATAATTTTGATGTTATTAGATATTGTTCGAGTCATAAAATTACGTTTTCATATTCTTGAATTATTTGTAGAAATCTGGCAGTAATCTAAGAGCGTGTCTTCATTTGGCAACTTGATGGCTTTGAAGCGCCGACTAGTAATCCATTACGATACTACAGCTACAGCCTTGCCTACAGACCGAAAACAAGATGACGATCGAAAGTTTTTAGAAACTCAAGATGGCGTCGCCTATGAACGGGGGTAGTCTCAGTCTCTAGATCTCTACCAGACTCCAGCCTGGCCGAATAGTAATAGAAAACTTTGGCCAAGTTAGGAATAAAAGTCTATTAGGAGTTAATTGGCCTAGGAGTGAACTGACCGGCCGGCGGATAGCTGACTAGACTTCAAAAGGCCATGGCAACTTATTTGTCCATATTTGGCCAAATTCTTTTTTTTTTCATCCAGCTGGCCCGTCTGTTTGGAGACTAGGACGGGGTAATCATAGCTATAGAATGATACGGCTTATTATGTCCTACGTAGGGCAGATATGAGAAAACAGACTGTTTAATTGACTGTCCACCATTGTTTGATCCGGGTGAACCTGGTCCTTGCCCCACTGACACACACTCATGTCCCACGTGTCCATCACAACCACGTCTGGATCCGCCCGGAATACTTCTCGTATCACCTCCGTGATCTGGTAAGCCAGCCAGTCGCTGGCAAGCAGATAGTGCTCCAACTTCCCTCTAACGTGTTATCGCGTTGTTCCAGTTCTCACGAAAACTCGCGTGCCGGGACTCCTGGGAAGGAGACGGTGTATGGCGCCCCGTATGGCGTACAGACGAGATCGAAGCACGTCCAACGGCTCAGCCGTAAAGTGAGCCCACAGACTTAGGACTATGACGGTGTTTGGGCCTCCATGAGTGGCGTCTATCTCATCAACAATGTAGCGGAAGTCTTGAAAATTAAACCAAGCTTTTACTTGAACGGGAACGTTGTGGAAACGGTAGCGAACAGAGGTGTTCCACTGGTTGTTGTTTCCTACTCGAAAAACTGCAAACAAAAATGTACCAAATTTAGAATTTAGTTCTTGGTAAATTTCTTACATAAAAGAATAAAATGTAATGTTCATGATCCAATAGTTATGATTTTTTCTTATCATAACTTATCTTGATCTGTTTATTCATGTATTTATGCGTCTGAAGGTAGTCCTGATGGTCAAAATCCAACATGGCCGCCCGTATTAGCTAAATAACGTCATAACTTCGTCACATTATATGATAATGACACGAAAATTCATATTATGATTTTGTTTTAAATATACATCATTCACGGAAAATGTGGAAAATGTGGTGTTCGTACAATAAGTAGTTTAGGGGGTGTCGAAAATATGCGAATTTTGCTGTGGTCGATTTGGACACCAGTCGGACTCAACACACGCTTTCCTCTTTAATTTTAATTTCAAGTATTTCGATAATCTCCGTAAAAAAAAACTTGGGAGAGCATGTAGCAGATGTTTCTGTATCTATCTGTATCTATATATCCGGTATAACCGCCATTCGGCGTAACACACCAGCTTCAATTTGCTGACAAAGTTACGAACAGAATTTTGTTTTAAATCAAAAATGTTGAAATGACACTTTAAAATTTAGAATTTACGCCTGGGGACCCCATTCGGGTGTTTTAGGTAAACGCTTTAAGTGCTGCCTATTTTTTAACGTGTTGGAGACAGTTCTTAGAAAAATATAGCAGTCCTACACGACTTTTAGAACAGACTGACAAACCTGGTGAATTCGTGGTTCTATTATCGCTGTATAGTGGCACTACATTCTGCAAATGCTCGCTCCATTGTCTAATGGTAGAGTCACCTGAGTCATAGGAATAGAAAAATATGTTGCTGGTAATTCAGACAATCACACAGCTATGAAAACATGACCTTCCCGGCGAAGTAATAACCACAGTGGACTACCACACCGCTATGACACGTACCTTGCAAGTACACGGTCTTGTTAGCTAGGCACCGCTGGATCTCCTCCTTATTGAAGACTCGGACATTACAGACCGCTGACTTCCACACCTTGCCTGACCAGTGTCCCAGCGAAGCTCCGGACTCACGCGTGTTCCCGGTACACGCTGGAAGGTGTTCTGGTGTGGGTAGGTCTGTCTCGAGGACTCGTATGGGCTGCTTGGGATTTACTTCAAGTTCTGTCTCAAGATATGGCCTGTATGACACATTGAAATTAACAATGTACCCATGCTATCAAAAGTCACCTACCTGAAGTTTTGTCTATCCAAAACTAACATCGACTAGACGGAGTGGTCCTGCCTCTAAAGTGTCCAAATAGAGCATAACAGAATGTTACATACGGCAGTAGCATCTAAGCAAACTTTGGTGACCTTTGACCCATGTGCTATAAGTGACTGCATCCAAACCAGCCTTCTTCTAAAAAGCATACAGGACAATTCAAACATGCATAAAAGTATGGTTTTGCAACATGTTAAAATGTCAACAACAATTACCTTTAAAATCCAGCTCCAAAATATCAACATTTACAATGAAAAAGACGTTTTAAAATTCAAAATGGACCATCTGCGCATGTGTTGATGAGTGACCCTTGCCCCAGTGAGAGAGTTTCACAAGGACTTACTTTTGGAAAAGTTTCATTTCCTCTTGAGACACAAGTGCGCGTACCCTGCTTATATCTGGGTTCCATCGACACTTTGTGATGGCGGAACACGGTAGTTTCTCCGGTTTCTCACAAATCCAGGTTCCGTTTGCCTCAGGTTTTGAGAAATCGCACTTTCGGTGGGGTGGTAGGCTGGGGTTGTTAGAGCTGAAGCATTGCTGTGTATAATGGTCTTTGGTCTCCAGGTTGCCGAAGATGCATTGGAAGCCTCTCTTGTTCGGAACATGTCCCACGCTCTGTAGAATCTTAACTGCCTCGCTTGGATGGACAAGCTGGATCTTTATCTGATGTAAAAAAAAAGACATTTTGAAAAAAAGACATTTGCGATGCATAGTGTTTGAGTTCAAGGAAGGAGATGCACTGGGAAAGTTGAAATGTTTTTTTTTTGTGTGTGTGTTAGTCTTCTTATAGAAATATGTAAAAGTAAACAACTTAATAGGGACAGATAAAGTAGTTGACGGTACGTCTTAGGCAAGACAACAGCCGCATATATATATATATATGTCACTATGGAGCTTTTAGAAACATTCAAAAGACCTTTGCAGATATTTGGTGAAAAATGCAAAATATGCAGTAACTGTGAACAAGAAAGATGTACAAGAATAAGACGCGATGTCAAGATTTGAACTTCCATTAGAGTAACAAGGTAGAAAAAATGCACTTGAAGTTTTACACCGTCCTGCATAAAATATGCACTTACCGAAACGTTCCCAACCCAATAGAGTTGGAACTGCACGGTATAGTTACCGTTACAGTGGTCAGTGACGTGACCGGCACCACTGGCCTGTAGCGAACGGTCACTGCTGACCAGTCTGGCACGGAAAAAGTCTCCTCCGTACGTCTTCAGTCTTCTTTTCTTGTCTCTTGCCACCACCTTGACGGTAAGGACGTCTCCTTGGCGATACAGGCGGTCCCTGTTTAAGACGACCACCTCCGTGTAGGTTGGGTACGTGGTCTGGTCGAAGAGGAGAGACTGGTTGAGGAGGCAACGTTCAACTGGTGGCTGGATGAGGCGAAGTTTGGACACCATCGGATTTAGGATGTCCTGATGATCTGAAGAGTACTGGTCCCAGATCATAAATCGTTCGTAGGGAAACATCCACGTCTACATGACATGTGAAGACCAACAAGGTAATGTTACTATATATTTTATGTTTAATTGTGATTGACATATAGGCGGCTCAAGACGGCTATATCTACCTCCATGAAAAATCGACGTATTGTTTTTATTTTTGTGTCTGTCTGTCTATATGGGTGTCTTCGGGGCCCGGCGGGGGGGGGGGGGAGTGGGGTGTTGCAAATGGGACCGTGGCATAAAGGTCGCTGACATAAACTACCCTTTTCAAATACGTTTCATTGTGTGTTGAATTGCTCCACTTCATCATAATGAAACGGGGTCGTTGTTGATTTTACAACAGCATTTGAAGTACCATAAACCCCATTTATGATATCAACATAGTCTAGCCATAGTAACAGTGAACAACGTACCGTTAGGATAACCACAGCAGCAGTTAGCATTGTAAACACAGTATACAACCGAGCACTGGCCATCACGTGCTCTGCAAACAAACACAAGACGATAAGGGACCATAAATATACACAGTTCATCATATGTGGTGTATGTAATGAAAAGACTTTCATCTATAAATCAAAGAGGCAATAATCTAACCATAAGGATTAAAATTTAAGTATAGAAAAACACTTAACGCAAACAGTTCGATTGAGAAGTGTTTAAGTCATGTTCTGCAAGATATATGCCCCACTGTTGTAACTACTTAAGCCCTAGTTACCCATAGCCTAACATGGCCTCCGCCGGGAAACTATAGCCTACATGCCAGAATGTTTCAAGGGCTTACACAAGTCAATTGAGTTAGACCCACACGATAGATATTGAGATCGGGATGGGGGTCTGGAATCCAGGCTAAAAAAAAAAACATTGTTGGACGTTGGCTGGTGCACTCAGCTGAGTGTTTTGAAATTTTCAAAATATTCGGCTGGGGACTGGAAGTCAGGAATGCGTAGGGTGGTGGTTGGCTGGTGGTCGGGAGTAAGTCAGCAGTCAAATTTGACTTCCAGCCGTCCACGCCATAACAACTGCTGACTTACTCCAAAACCAGTTCCCAACCTATCCATGGCCCTTTCTTCTTAAGTCCTGAGACAAATCATTTTCATCCAAGATGATTTTTACCAGAACGTTTATCCACCACCCCGATCGCGACCTTGTCCAAATCAACAAACAATTAAAAAAAAGCCTAAAAGAAGTATTGAAGTTTACCCTGATCCAGACTTGGTCTCTCTTTGATGTTTAAAATATTATTATTTTGGTCAAAAACATTTTGGGGTGGTTAGGAGCAGGTAAGAAAGAATCGGGGCTCAGTTAGTAAGTTAAGAAATGCTAGGGACATTGTTAGGACATATCAAATCTCAAATCTTTATTCGTCAAATATATGTTCGGGACATAGTTGTCGGTAAAGATAGGAATGGCCCCAAACGCGGGTCAGACTCCTCCCGACTTTCCCCCGACCTGGCTAGTTTTTGATGGCCATATTCGGCTATGTGAAACCGGGGCTTAAGACACGTTTTACGCTTTTCCTTCGAACATCGTAGTATACTTCTCTCGTAGACTATACACCTTCCTGAGTACAAAGAGACATGAAGCGAAGATCTACTGCGGAAGTGTAGTACAGCCTCGGCACTAGTAGTAGTTTACACTCACTAAGAGAGAGGTAAACTACGATGCCTCGTACGACAGTTTAAAACGAGTGTAAAGCGTACCTAAGAGATTTGGGTCCTTTAGATAAGTTTTTTACATCTTACCATGAAGTCATGAAGATTCACACAGATTTGAAGAGAACCATTCTTGTCAGCTTGCGTCCGATCCTGGCGAACGTCACCACTTCACAATATCCGGACGACGATACCCGGACGCGTCTAAACTCAACGATGACGTACGTCAACAAACTACGACGTAGTTTGGCAAGGCACCGCATACTTCGGCCAACTACGACGTATACGTAGTTCACACAACTGGCTCCAATATCTCAAGTACGCCGTAGTTTCCTATCCCGACTAAAACAACACGCTCCTTGTCCAATATATATATATATATCAGTCCAACGTTTACCGCCCCTTATTAACCCCAGCCAGTGACAGATTGTGTAAACACAGGCTAGTAATAACCCCAAATACGTCTTTTCGGCTATAACTTAACTACAGCGTCTTACCCAACAATTTATGCCCCACCTTGACACATAACGTTACATGTATTCTCAGAGGATTATAGACATGTATATATGATAAGATTAGTATAACCTACCCCCCCCCCCCCATCATTCGAATGTGAGGGTCCTCCATTAGTCGAATGTGACGGTAAGGCCACAGCACATAAATTTTATGGATGACATTAGAAAGCTCAGTACTTTTCGCCTGATTTCAGAAAAATTGACACGAATTCTTTCCCTCTTCGGAGATTGTCAGATAGACCGACATAAGAAAACATGTTGTGTTGTAGCGTAATAATCATGCTTGTAGAAGTGACGCTAGGGAGGTAGCCATGACTTTAGTTGCAGAAGTGAAACTTGTTGGTTAGTTGTAAAAGTGCAACCAATATGGAAATCAGCGTGTAGTTGCTAGCTTGGCAAGTAATACCTGTCTACCACACTTTTACTACACTAGTTCACTTCTTTAATACAGGAATGCATGCCACGTACTTGTCACTTCAAATCTTGTTACGACGTTTATGATGTCTATTTTGAAAAAAAATTAGCCATCTTGTTTTTTTTCGCGCTATCTCTTTATTCTTGCATTCTGCATAGGATGCCAGCCATAAAATTTACTTCCTGTGGCCTTAGGAGATTCTTACTAGAGAAACTATTTCACACATCTCGTATCTACCTCCGATCACATAAGCAAGGTTCATGCCGGACGTATATATTTAGAAACAAAGGACACAAAAGAAAACTAAAGTTAAAGATTGTGTGTCCCATGACATTTGTAATTCACGCAAAAAGAGCCATGTGTATATGCACTACTAGTACAAGCACAGGGCTCGAAATACTTTTTTCTGCATACCTGGACTGCATATTACTCTGAGTTTAGGAAGTATTGAATCTTATTAAAATTATTTAGAATTCATTGCTATTTTTTTTTTCTTTTATACTCAATAGGTGGTAACAGTCAATGCAGCTAATAACAATCCCTATACAAATTTATGTATAAATCCCAGTACATGGACCAGTGCAGGTTAGGTGCAGGTAGATACCAGAAATACCTGCACAGCTCCATTTTTACCTGCACTAACCATGCATATGCAGGGGGTATTTCGAATATTTTTAACTGTAGCTACCAGAGTTCTAACAGCGTATTTGTAACAGTATATATTTTCCCGAAAGTCTAACAGTAACCTAAATTTTTTTTTTATGTGTGTGTTATAGCTGTATACAAGGATCCGACGATCGGCGAGGGTTGTTGACCCTTTTAGTGACGTAACACTTTGACTATTGCTGAACTTTCAGAGGCATACCATGTTATGGTCCGTCAGACACAGACTATAGATTTTCAAGCCGCCATTTTCTGCACTTGACGGTAGGTAGAAACATTTTGTCTAACGTTTATGGTTTATGACGTAACATTATATTATCTTCTCCTTCACATGACTTCAGTCTAAATACCTGCTTCAAAGTCCTTCAATAGTAACGACAGTTGCTCACTTACTCGAACTGCTAATATAGAAGATATGGAACTCTCCCCCCCTCCCCCCCCCCCCCCTCTCTCTCTCTCTCTCTCTCTCTCTCTCTCTCTCTCTCAGGAGTGCTTCCCACGTAAATATAGCCTGGAAGTCTTCAAATCCGATGTGGATTTTCAAAAGCACGTACGAAATGGGCAGTAAAACCATGGCAAATCTCAAGACAGTGTTGTTTTTCCTGCCTTACTGTATACAGTTTTGCCATAAAACTGCCTCCTTGAAATCCACTTTTATTGGTCGGAAAAATACGGCGTCATTTTCAACTCTCTAACAGTATGTCCGATTACGCTGAAATAAGAACCAGTCTATTTCTTTCACTAAGACCTACATTAGTATAATCTAAACAGCTTAATTGAAACTTTAAAAAAATGACAATATATGACAAAGTTTTCACATTCCACAATTTCAAATGGGTAAGTACAAGGAAAAGAATGACTTATTAACTACTGTAAATCTTGAAACATAACATTCGCAGTGCTTTTACTTCTTAATTTTTTTCGAATGACCTTTCTGGATGTCTCATGAATATATCTCCCCTGTATGACTATATGTATACAGTGACTGGACTACCTAATCATTACCACTGTAAATGTAAAACCCTTTTTCCTCCTACAAAGAAATAAAATCACCACTAAAGAAAATGGATTTACAGTACTGACCCCCATTAGTAACAAATAATGGGTTGTCTTGACTCACAGGGGTAACATTTCACTCTAATTAAGTCGTGAAAACTTCTCTATTCCCGGTGAAAAATCACCTTCTGTCTCGGACTCACCAGGTGTGTTTACCATGTTGCTCTCCATAACTTTACAGTGGAGCCACTTTCAAACTAAAAGGTCAACTTGGCAGAGGACGTGATGGCCAGTGCCCGGGCGTATGCTGTGTTTACAGTGCTAACTGCTGCGGTTTTCATTACGGTATGTTATTGTTTTTACTGTTACAATGGATAGACTATGTTGATATCATGGAAGGGGTATAAAGTACTTTAAATGCTATTGTAAAATCGCCAAAGACTTCCGTTTTATTATGATGAAGTGGAACAATTCAACACATGTACACAAAGAAACGTATTTGAAAAATGTCGTTTATGTCTGCGCCCTTTATGCTACGGGCTCATTTGCATACGGTGCCCGTAGGGGGTGTAGCCTCCCGGCCGGGCTCCGAAACCACAAATTTGTCCCTGGTGACTGTCCGATACCTCGGCGGTACCTCTTTGTACTTTCGCGGATAGGTCACGGTGTCTATTTGTCGCCGGGACCCGGGCTGATTTTAACTGCGAGTTTTAAAATTCCAGAGGCCCGGCCGTGCCCCAAAATAGCTCGGTAGCCACAAGTGTGTGTGTAGCCACAAGTGTGTGTCCCAAGGGGCAACGTACGGGTCACGCCCGAAAATGCAGAAAAACAACCCGTACACTACCAGTAAGGGCCCCTTTTTAAATGATTCTCTTTTTCAAATAAAAACAATACTTCCATTTCTCATGTATTGAACAGAGACCGCCTATATCACAATAACACAGTTAATAATGAAATAAAAGTAATATAACCGTATTGTTTCTCTAATGTCATGTAGACGTGGATGTTTCCTTATCAACAATTTATGACCTGGGGCCAATACACTACAGTCTATCAGGGTGTTCCAAAACCGATGGTGTCAAAACTTCGCCTCATCCAGCCGCCAGTTCAACCGTGCCTCCTCAACTATTCTATCCACTTCGACCAGACCACGTACCCAACCTACACGGAGGTTGTCGTCTTAAACAGGGACCGCCTGTATCGCAAAGGAGACGTCCTTACCGTCAAGGTGGTGGCAAGAGACAAAGAAGGAAGGTCGAAGACGTACGGAGGAGACTTTTTCCGTGCCAGACTGGTCAGCAGTGACCGTTCGCTACAGGCCAGTAGTGCCGGTCACGTCACTGACCATTGTAACGGTACCTACACCGTGCAGTTCCCACTGTACTGGGTTGGGAATATTTCAGTGAGTACATATTTTGTGCGGGACGGTGTAAAACTACCGTGTATTTTTTTTACCTTCGTCCAGAAGGTTTTTTCTGTGTTGTGTTTGTCTTTTTGTGAACAAAATAACTAGAAGAGCCTTGGATGGATCTTTATGATATCAAGAATATTAGTATGAGTTGGCAAGAGAAAGAAACGATAACATTGTATCATGGCCCCCTAGCGGCTCTCTATAGTACGTCAGTGGAACTTCCGGTCTCGATATCGTGTTTTAGGCTTGAGTGCCTTTCTTGTTTCCAGTTAGTCCTTTTTTGCCGAGTATCTGCAAATTTCTTTTGAATGTGCTGTGCAGATTTCTTGATATGCTTTCGAAAAGCTCCAAAGCGACATATATACGCTGCTGTTGTCTTGAATGAGACGTTACTTTATCTACGTACCGCCAACTGCTTAACCTGTGTTTAAGTTGTTTCATTTTACATATTTCTACAGCAAGGCTAACGCAAAGAAATTAAACTTTCCCTTTGTGCATTTTCTTCATTGAAACACTTAACATCGCAAACGTTAGTTTTTTTTTCAAAATGTCTTGTTTTACATTAGATAAAGATCCAGCTTGTCCATCCAAGCGAGGCAGTGAAGGTTCTACAGAGCTTGCGACAAGTTCCGAACAAGAGAGACTTCCATTGCACCTTCGTCGATCGGAAAACCAAGGGCCAGTATACACAGCAATGCTTCAGCTCTAACAACCCCAGCCTACCACCCCACCGAAAGTGCGATTTCTCAAAACCAGAGGCAAACGGAACCTGGATTTGTGAGAAACCGGAGAAACTACCGTGTTCCGCCATCACAAAGTGTCGATGGAACCCAGATATGAGCAGGGTACGGGGCCTTGTGTCTCAAGAGGAAATAAAACTTTTCCAAAAGTAAGTCCTTGTGACACTCTCTCACCAGGGCAAAGGTCACTTATCAACGCATGCGCAGAGGGTCCATTTTTAGTTTAAAAACAAAGTAAAAAGTCTTTTTCTTTGAATGTGTCGGTACCACTAGCATTGGAGCTGGAATTTATGGTCAACTGTTGTTTGCATTTAATCATGTTGGAAAACCATACTTTTTAAGCCTTTACGCTCTAGAGGAAGGATGTAGTCACGTTTATAGTGCAGGGGGTCAAAAGTCATCATTGCTAGTAGATGCTACTGCCGTATGTAACATTCTGATATGCTCTATATGGACACTTTAGAGGCAGAACTACTCCGTCGATGTTAGTTTTGGATAGACTAAATTTCAGGTAGGGGAATTTTGATAGCATACATTTTTTATACATTGTTGACTTCAACGCCACATAGGCCATATCTTGAGACAGAACTTGAAGTACACCCCAAGGAGCCCATACGAGTCCTTGAGACAGAACTGCCCACACCAGAACACCTTCCAGCGTGTACCGGGAACACACGTGAGTCCGGAGCTTCGCTGGGACATTGGTCAGGCAAGGTGTGGAAGTCAGCTGTCTGTAATGTCCGAGTCTTCACTAAGGAAGACATCCGGCAATGCCTGGCTAACAAGACCGTGTACATGCAAGGTATGTGCCATTAACGTGTGGTGTGGTAGTCCACTGTAAGCATTACATTCGCAAGGAAGATCACGCTCTCATAGCTGTGTGATCGTCTCGAGATGTCTTGGAGGAGGAATCTTTATGATATTTAGTATGTTCTTAGATGTGGATAAAAGGAACAAACGAATTGATTTAAGCCCTCTGGCTGCTTTTTACGGTGCTGCAGCGGAACGTCCGTTAGCTCTTACTAGGTTTTTGGTTTTACCCATGAAGTTCATTTTTAGCTTTTCCTTTAGACTTTAATTAAAGGAGAATAATTGAAGAATAGATTGACGGAATACTGGAATCGTTACCTACCCTGGGAGCCAGACTCTAGCCAGGCCCAGCAGAGAATCTGTTCGACAGGAAAAGACAGTTCCAGCCCACTGCAGCCTACATCCCTGCTTGACACCACGGGATCCCCGGATGTGCTTATCTAAGGTCCTCGGGAAGACTTGCGTTTGCTGTCGAACAGAATCTCTGCCGAGCCTGGCTAGAGTCTAGCCCCCAGGGTAGACGTAACCACTCAATGCCAATTTGGTTAATTTAACAGTCTGAAAAGAAATCAAACCCAACCAATAGCATTCATTTTAGATTAGACGTCTCATTAGTTGATGACCCCTATTTCACTTAATGTCCACTTTGTTATTGTATACTATTCAGTATCATTATCATCATTGTACTTTCATGTATTTTTGCAATTAGCTTTCGGGCAAGAGTTTGCAATAAAGATTTTTCTATAAATTTAAAAACAAAGCGAAGGCTAGCTATTCTACTATTTCTAACAAATCTATATACTAGATCAGTTTAGCTCCAGTTCAGCTAAAATATCCGGCTAGTACATATTTTTCCATTCCTATGACTCAGGTGACTCTACCATTAGGCAATGGAGCGAGCGTTTGCAGAAGGTAGTACCGCTGTACCACGATAAAAGAACCACGGATTCACCAGGTTTGCCAATCTATTCTAAAGGTAGTTTAGGACTGCTATTGGTCTAACAACTGTCTTCAATACGTTATCAAATAAACATCACGTAAAACGGTTACCTGAAAGCCTTATTTAACCCTATTTAGACGGGGGGGGGGGGTGCTTTTGAGGTCCGCGCCCATTTTCATGTCATATAACGCTAGAACGGCTTACGCTATTTCTAGAGCCACCAAATTTGGAGTTTTTCTAAAATCTTGTTGCCAACAATAATTATTTCACGAAGTTTTTCCATTTTTTCGTGTTGCATTTTTTCACGTTAATTTGCTATATTACCGCTATTTCTTGCATAAATAAAATGTAATGTTATTATATTTCAGCCATACCATAGGTATGGTGAAATATATTGTATTCGTAATGTTTCTTTCTTTCTTTCTTTCTCCTGTCAAATCTTCAAATCGAATCAACTCCGCCATTTTTTAACCGATTGACTTGAAATTTGGCACAAAGGTAGAGTAAGCCAATACCCTCAGGTGTTTTTTTCATTTTTTTCATATCTGCCTTTAAAATGATTTTATTGAGGTTATTGTCAATTTTTATGTATATTTCGGGCTCCTGTACCCTGGTATTACAGCTGAATGACATGAAATTTGATACAGAGGTGCCTTGATCATATGCTCACCTAGATTCAATAACAGTTTTGGCATACGGTACAACAAAATGCTTAATTTTGCGATTTTTGGCCATTTTTTGACCAAAAAAGGACATTTTTGGCCCCTGTAGCCTCGTTTTACAACCAAATGATCTGAAATTTGGTATAAAAGTGCTCTTTAATTATGTGCACATAAATTCAATAAAAGTTTTCCCATACGGTACAACAAAATGCTTAATTTTGCGATTTTTTGACCAAAAAAGGACATTTTTGGCTCCTGTAGCCTCGTTTTACAACCAAATGATCTGAAATTTGGTATAAAAGTGCCCTTTAATTATGTGCACATAAATTCAATAAAAGTTTTCCCATACGGTACAACAAAATACTTAATTTTGCGATTTTTGGCCATTTTTTGACCAAAAAAGGACATTTTTGGCTCCTGTAGCCTCGTTTTACAACCAAATGATCTGAAATTTGGTATAAAAGTGCCCTTCAATTATGTGCACATAAATTCAATAAAAGTTTTCCCATACGGTACAACAAATGCTTAATTTTGCGATTTTATGGCCATTTTTTGACAAAATTTTGACATTTTTGGCTCCTGTTCCCTCGATTTACAACCTAATGACCCGTAAATTGGTAAAGGGGTGCTCTAGATATTTATTCAAATGACCCATGTATATTTTTTGGCATGGACCACTTTAAAATGATATATTTGTGGGTTTTTTGGTCATTTTTGAATGGCCAAAGGGGTCAACGACCTCAAGGCCTATTGTTGCATGAGGGAGATGGCTGAAATATGCTGTATTTGCTCTCAAGCAAATGTCGGCCTTTCTAGTTTAGAATATCTTTCATAATCAGATATCTATGAATTATGCTAATTTGATGACGTCATTAGCCAAAATACAAGATGGCGGACCATATGTTCAGATCAAGAATAGCTACCTTTTCATCCCTTAGAATTTGTAACTAGCTGGTATTTTTTCATAAAAGAATATGTGTTTAAGAATGTATTTAGTCTATTTCCATTGCCTTTTGCGATTATTTGTTGCAAAATAGTATTTTGGAAAATTCAGGGTGGTGGATATAATATGGCGGAGCCCAACTGGTATATTAGATGTGCATTGATGTTGCTATTGGCAAGTTGTAAAAAACATTATAATTCTGTTATCTACATTTGCTGATAAATCTTTTAGCATATCTTGAAGTTTTCTGGGAATACCCTTTTTCATGGGTCCAGCCAATATAAAAAACATGATGACGTCATAATTGCGTCATATTACGTCATGATAGCGTCAAAATTCTTAACATTTTCAGATGTGTACATCATTCCCTAAAAATTGGTGGTTATTTATGATAAATCATTTAGGAGTTACAGGAGTCAGAACGGGAGGTCCTCAAAAGCCCCCCAAATCACCACGCATATAAAAACTGTCACAAGAACTAATTATAACCCTGAACTGGTACATTTTTTGGGTTGCAGTGTTTCGAGTAAGAAACAACAACCAGTGGAACATCTCTGTTTGCTACCGTTTCCACAACGTTCCCGTTCAAGGAAGCCCTTGGGTTAATTTTCACGACTACCGTTACACTGCTGACGAGCTAGACGCCACTCAGGGAGGCCCAAATATCGTGATAGTCCTAAGTCTGTGGGCTCACTTTACTGCTGAGCCGTTGGACATGATTCGGTCTCGTCTGTACGCCATACGGGGCGCCATACACCGTCTCCTGCGCAGGAGTCCCGGCACGCGAGTTTTCGTGAGAACTGGAACAACGCGAGAACACAAGGGGGGAAAGTTCGAGTACTATCTGCTTGCCAGCGACTGGCTGGCTTACCAGATCACGGAGGTGATACGAGAGGTGTTCCGGGCGGATCCAGACGTGGTCGTGTTGGACACGTGGGACATGAGTGTTTGTCAGCCGGGGGAAGACTATATTCACCCAGATCAAACAATGGTGGACAATCAACTAAACAGGCTGTTTTCTCATATATGCCCCAAGTACTAGTATTGATAGTTAGAACATTTTTCGTAAACTTCGTAAAGAATTCGTTGTTGCTGGATCTTGCGGCTGTTGCTGCTTTTGCCGTGTATGAACATTTAATTGCAATATCATTGCTATTTGAGTAAATTTCCTTCATTTTTTCATCTGACATGAAAAAAATGACAAACCAAGTGAGGCAAGATTGAAGTTGGTGCGAAGCATCCGATAAAAACTTGAGTAAATCCTAAATGTTTCATTTGATTATTGTTTGGTACTTTATTCAAGCAAACAGCTTTGTAACTGTGCGTAAGTTACATCTTTGTTTGATTGTCTAAAGTCAAATATTTTAGGCATTGTGGTCTGGTTTCTGGGTGTAGTAGTTGAGTTTGCGACGTTTTGTAAAAATGGATTATAAGAAAAGTAAAGTGTGTTGTTGTGAATAATCTTTTGTAGTAAGCTACGGTTTTGCTAAGTGTAATACTAGTGAAAGGGAGTAGGGGCGGATACTGGTACATCGTACCGAAACCGGTTTTTTTCCTTGTTCGACCAGTCCGAAAAAAACGGACCTCAAAAAATCAGTAGACCAGATTTTGGGCCGAGTAGAAAATGCCTTGATTGTATTGGCTGGGGTTCACACGTTTTGGTGCTTAGCGGGACATGAAAGTAACAAGGGCGAAGTAGAGTGAAAGTTTTTACATGAAGACAGGATTCGAAAACGCCGACGTCATGAAAATCCAAGATGGCGGTATATTTGAAGGCTACGACATCTTCCGCTGGTGGCAATTTTTAAAAACCAGACTTTTGGACACTTGAGATATAGCAGGCTGCTGTGTGGGGTGAGTTCTTATGACCTGGAATGTTCACGGACGAGATTATGCAACCCGGAACCTGCCTATTTCTACATTATCGCCAAAACAGATTCCTTTGTCGAAAATTGGACCATTGTTTTGAGTACTGCCAATTCACAGACAATTAGGTTCAGGTTCAGGTCTGGACAGGGACCTGATCCTCTGGACCTGAACAGTACATGTACTTGTCAGTGAATTTTTCTCTTCGCCAAGAAGAGTATGTTTTTGTCGACTTGGGTCTGTATGTAGGTCAGCAGCATATAACTCGAGAAATTGTGGATGGAACTTTGTGATTTTTGTGTGTTTCAAGTGCGAAAATGGTTTACCTGGCTCTTACCTACGGTGCTGTAGCGAGATTTGTATGTAAGCGCGTTTGTCTGTATGCAAGATAACTCAAGAACCCTTGAATGGATCCTGATCATATTTGGTAGGTGGGTGGAGGTCAGGAAAACGAAGGTCAAGTTCGATAATGGGCCCCCTAGTGACTGCCTAAGGTACTGCAGCATAACTTTTAATTTTGACACTTTATGTTCTGGACATACTGTGGTCATGATTTTGAGTGGTAGATAGCCCTTGGGCAGAGAGTAAGTGCTGTGGGATGACATCACACTGACAACTACTTCCCATATAGAAGCCAGATGGATGCTATCTGAGCTGGACTACATGGCAACTTGGGCAAGAATGAAGTTCAAACCAAAGAAGTCCAGATGTATGATCATCAAGAAAGGAAAGGTAACAAGTAGATTCAAGTTGGAAGTACAAGGCGAACCCATCCCGTCAATAGTAGGCAACCCAGTCAAGTGTTTGGGGAAGTGGTTCGATGACTCTCTGACTGATAGAAAGAATGCCAGCAGCACCGTAGCGCAGACAGAGGAGTGGCTTAGAAGAATTGAGAAGTCTGGATTGCCAGGCAAGTTCAAGGCTTGGCTATACCAACACGGATTACTCCCGAGGTTAATGTGGTTGCTGACCGTATATGAGATACCACTGACAAGCGTAGAAGAAATGGAAAGAAAGGTCAACAAACACCTTAGAAAGTGGCTAGGTGTTCCTCCAAGTTTCACAGCACTGGGTTTTTACTCTACAACAGGTCAGCTACAGCTCCCGTTGTCATCTGTAGTGGAGGAATACAAGGTGGCAAAGTGCAGAGTGGTCATGCAGTTAAGAGACTCCCAAGACAAGCAGATCAACCAGGCCGGAGTCACAACAAGGGCAGGGAGGAAGTTCAAGCCCGACTCAATGGTCTCACAGGCAGAAGGGATGCTGGTCTTGAGGGATATAGTTGGAATAACCAACATCGGAAGACAGGGCCTGGGATGTGCACATTTCAAACAGTGGGGAAAAGCCAACAGGAAAGAGAGGAGAGCACTGGTACAGGAGCAAGTTAGAAACTTAGAGGAAGAAAGGAGACGGGCCAACGCCGTGGAGTTGGCAGCGCAAGGCGCATGGACGAAATGGAATCTCCCAAGCAGAAAAATCACATGGGCGGAGCTATGGAAGTTAGAGCCTTTCCGTGTATCATTCATGCTTAGGTCCGTGTACGACACGCTACCCTCACCAGCAAACCTGTACAGATGGAAACTAATAGAAGACCCAGCTTGCAAGCTCTGTGGGGAAAGAGGAACAATGGCTCATATCCTCTCCAGCTGTAAAGTAGCCCTCGCCCAGGGCAGGTACCGGTGGCGCCATGACAAGGTGTTGTCGACCATTGCTAGCATTCTAGAAGTAGAGAGGAGGAAGAAGCGCCATGTGGAGGCGAAACGCGCGCCAGTCATGGCGTTCGTCAGAGAAGGTGAGAAGAGTCGTCGTCCTGCAACAGAAAGAGCAGCATCGAGCATACTACAGAAGGCGAGAGCATGGGAGCTGAAGGTAGATTTGGGAAGAAGGCTGCACTTCCCCTCAGTAGTCCAGACAAACTTACGGCCTGACGCAGTACTATGGTCAGAAGAAGGGAAGAAGATCATACTGATCGAGCTAACAGTGCCGTGGGAGGAGAGGTGTGAGGAGGCACATGAGAGAGAGGCGAGCAAGTACCACGACTTGCTCCAGTGCTGCAGAGAGAAAGGATGGCAGTCGTGGCTGTTCCCAGTAGAAGTAGGGTGCCGAGGTTTCCCAGCTCAGTCTACATGGAAGCTACTAACAGCATTGGGAATAACGGGAAGAGCAAGAACGCAGTGCGTAGTATAGGAGAAACAGCGGAGGCTGCATCATGCTGGGTGTGGAGGAAAAGGGAGGAAGTTAGCTGGAAGCCGGGAGAAGCGGACGGGTAGTGGGTTGGCCACCACTGCTGGACCCGACAGAAGGAGGATGTTACGGATAAGGGTCGAAACA